>NW_019211460.1:1605617-1745002 GCF_002443255.2 Varroa destructor
ATAGATATATATCAATCCGAAGAAATCGACAAGGTGGGACAATAAAGGTTTAATTAAATTTGGTGTAACGAAAACTAGTTCATGAGATCCCGGTGGGACTATCAGGATTTCCGTGATGGTTAAGTAATTAGGTATTTACCTACTAAACTTAGGATCATCTAGAATCGAAACGGGGCAAACACGCTTCATCTCGTGGTAGATACTAGCCGTGCAGCGCAATGCTTAACGGCAATACCGGATGTAAAGCTCTAAATATTAATCAAGTATTGAGGACGTAGCTGGTCTTCATATATTTCAACTATTTTATATGAGCAGCCGCGGACTGTTTCACTGAATGAATAGCCACGTAGTTAGATTAACAGCGAAGGCTGTTAGCATTACTGAATGAGTTTTCGTAGTTTGTGAAGATAAGATTGAAGATAGTACCGGTTTTTTGTATATATGGGATTGTCGACGATGCAAAGAAACTAGAACAAAACTTTTTGCTACCAGTTCACATTAGAAGAAGTCCTGTGAAGATAATAGGAGGCTAGCTTGTAGTAACTCGTTGAACTCAGTATAAAGTACAAGCATCCTAATAAAAATGAGAAGCAGAATAAATCAGTAAAAAACAGAGTGGTAAAGCGATGGCGTTTATTTGAGTTGTATGGTGTGACATCTATGGTCACAATCTTAGCCACAGAATAATGTGCTGTGTTACCTCATGATAGGGCGAACCTTATATTCAACCAAAAAACGTACCTTTGTTGATACGATTTATCCTCTCCTTGGGTTTTTATCTTGGGCTTTATAATCTATCACTATCATTCCCACTTAACTGTAGAAAATTTTTGGATAACTGATGCGCGACACGGTATTGACGAGGTAGGTGTTGCCAGTATATCTAGACTGACTTCCCGAGTAATTTTGTTAACCGTTAAGTGTTTCTGCTTTCGGGCGGTGGTAATCTTCTCAAAGTCGGAAATAATGGTAGCTCGACTTTGCACCTGGGAGCAAGGCACAGACGTCTACTATCCAATATTAACAACCAGTGGGCTAAAGCTATCCAATACACTTCCAATCCAATAGGGATCTACGGCCTAGGATTTACCGTATGTAGATAACGCAGACGTCTGCTAAGAGTACGATACCCTGATGAGCTATATACCGTGTGTTACATTTTAAGACAATTCTTCGATATTTTGTGACAGAGAGTACACTTTCTATTTGAACCCTATATTTTTAGACCGAAACGCTTGCGTGCCTTTGGGCAGCAAATGTCAATGCAGCTGAGTTAAATGAACTGCGTTTGTTAAATATCAATGCTCATATCTGCGTATACATTGCCGGGGTCGATGCAGATAGATGTATAGTTGTAATAACAGATCGTAGTGAGCACCACTAATTTTTTCAGAATATTATCGATGTTCAATTAATTTATGCTTACGCAGAATTTACACTTTACACAATGCATAAAATCGTTAGCCTATTATAGCTAGGACATTTTTCTGGTCGAAATCGCAACAGGGCTATTCTCGGCGTTTATACATTAAGGACGTCCTATTAAATTAGCGGTACCGCGAGCTTGACAATAGACGCATGTTAAAATCGCCCGCCAAATTTCGCGTAACTCGCGGCAAACTCATGATGTTGATAGCACAGAATGTAACATGTTATCGAACTATTACAAAAATTCTACCTTAAATGAAGAAAAAGTGGCGAGTGGATCCTTTATGACAAGATGGACATGGATTCGGATTACAAAGAAAGGTTATGAAAAGACAAAGAATTATATTTATAGTGATCTAATAAATAAAACCAAAGCTCTAAAAGAGTGGGCTCGACCGTATTATAAACGATGAAGTAGTTTCTCTCTCAAAAGTTAGCGTAAGGCAATCCAGCAGTTGTCTCCTGTGAAGATATGAATAAAAAGTATTTTCTATATCATCAAAACTAAATAGTGTACTTTTTTTTAATCAATTAGTACTATTGAAATATAAGCTATACTAGCTAAGAGTTAGGGATGTGTTTGAAGAATAAATGTAAATAGAGCAACAAATGACATGAATAGTCGTTGTGGATTCGGACTGTCGCGTCCCAAAAGCTGAGTGAAATCTGAATATAACTGTTATAAGAATAATTGTTTAATGATGCAATTTTAAATAATAATAATCAGCGTGTTAAAAAAAAAACGCCAAAACGCCGGTAGAGTTCAAAGTTGTTCTATATATCTGAATTTTCTAATTTCATATTCATTTTAGTATTATACTATCGCTGATTGATACTGAATCAAAATAAAATATAAGAATTAAAAATATTTTCTAATGTAAGCCATAAAAAGCACCAACTCCAGGTCGGAACAAGCTCATACGAATCGGGCTCATTGATGCAACGACAATTGCAACAATAATAACTTCACACCTTTCGAGCATTTAGAGTATCCTCGAATTATGTATAATCGAACAAGCTGTTTACACACCTGTATTTGCCAAATTTACCTGTAGAAAAGATGATCAGCAGATGATCTATATAGTTTTTGTAAAATAAGCTCTCCACTTATGTTTATTCAAATAAACATAGTCACTTGCGAACATCAGTGTAGAATGTCATATTTACCTTTTTTATGTTTCTGGTTTATTTTATCTTATATTTTAAAGAATAGAAAAATTAAACTCTCATATGTGCCGATCAAAAATCCATAAATAGAAACTTGTGTTCAAGTTAGCAAGATCTAGTTTCATTCAGACGCTTTGATGACGTATGCAGGGAGCGTAGGACGATCACTGCGTATAGAAATATAAAGAATAACATATAATTTTTTTGCCATTAGCTGTGGTACCGATGGGCAATACGAGTTTTAATGGGAAGGATCATGGACATAGACTACTGGATAAGTCCTTAAGTAAAAAATCAAAAACCTGTATTTAGTATCATTAAATGTCTCAAGGGTTCAAGCTAATATATATATATATATCATTACATACATGCCCGAAGTTAAATTCAGTATTCTGCGAAAGGTGACGCAGTGTTTATATATATATATATATATATATATATATACACTGTATTAATATATTTTATTTTGAAAGTAATTAGTTTAAATTTAACTTGAAATCTTTTTATCGTATTTTCATGATATTAAAAATACATGTCTATAATTTTTTCAAATAATCATATTGTAAGACTTTTGTAACTAAAACAACTAACGTAAATACTATATATATATATATATTTTTTTTTTTATATTACATATATATATATATATATACGTAATAAAAAAAAAGCAATCTATAGTGCTCAATAAAACTCTCTAAAAAACTCAAAAATTACTATTTTGCTTATATAAAAAGCGTATACAACTTACTGTACATTGTTGTACACTTTATTTAAAATGAACGTAATTTATTAAAACTAAATTATCACTAAAACATAAAAATGACAAAGCAAAAAATAACTATAACTTACAATGTAAATAATAGAATCAATCACCAGATAATCATCAATCAGAATAATTTTAATAACGTGATTATTGATCTCGTAAAGAAATGTGATTCAATACTAGGTATACTTCCATTAATACAAATCCAATATGGGCTTAAACTGAAAGTTTGTAACGTGCAAAGATTAAGATAGTCGAATATGCTGCAAAATAATTTTCATTTCGGCACGTTTTCCAAATGTGATATCATATCTGACGTATGTCAGTGTTTTCCTGCGGGTTTGTTGTGGAAACCCGGTCAACAGCATATTAGACAGCCTTACGCTAAATGGCATAACAGTTCATACATAATACGAAACTACTGGCAAAGTGACATCTTGCATGAACGACAATTTACTTTGAACGAATAAGCCAGATAATTCTTTAAAAGCCAGTTTTGAAACGACTAGCTAAAAATTCAAACCTCTACCGAATGATGCAACTAAAACCTTTCCTCAGATGTAGTTCAATATGCTGAAACCACCTAGTCGGCCTGCGTATATATTTACGCTTATCTATATGTAATTCCTATGTTGCTATTAGCAGTATTAGCAAAATCTGGCCATCGAACTAAATACATAAAAAAATTGAACGCTTTATTATTAAACGTAAATATCAAGGCACAAGTATCGCTCAAGAATAGTCTCGAACAAATAAGGTATGGTTGAGGTTGCGTGGTCACGAAATGCGTAATAAATGTTCTCGAGAGATGTAAATTGTGATCAATTGTGTGCCCAGGGTCGACCAAGAAAAATAAATTTAATTTGCGATAGATAAACTAAATATCATGTGAGGGCTACATTTAAATGGCGAGCACTCTATAGACTTTAGGATACGTAAAATGCGATAGTTCTACGGAAATGAAGAAACTGGATCCTCTGAAAAAACCTAGAACAGGACCGGATAGAATTGCTGATTTCAGAAACATCGCAGACAGTAAATGTAAGGGGAGTAGATTTCTTGCGTTAAAATCTTCACCCACCTAAAGAAATTTTGCGCCGAGACGAAAAACATCAATTAACGCTGTATCGTAACCAAAACGGAAAACCTTCCGTAGTTCAGGAGACTCCTATATCTACTGGAGAAACATACGAAGGTATGAGACATTAAGCCAGACCTAAATAAGGAGGCAATTTTTTCCATAGTGCAGCGGTAGCGAAGTGCCGATTTATATTAAGGACATAAAATTGTCCAGGCTGAAACGTCAGATTGAACGTGAACACATGTTTACGTCCTAGTAAAAGGACGAACGATGAGAAGGCGATAAAGTTAGCTATAACCCTTTCGCCTTTTATGTTCCTTTGATGGTATTGAATCCTCTCTTCTTACAGATTTTTCGAACTATACTATATGGCCGTATGAGGCTTGCTATAGAACGATCAGCTAAGTGTTAGCTATGAAACGCTGTTTAGATCAGTTAAATACTTGTAAATTAGAGTACTTCGTGTCATTTCTTCAACACATGATATTGTTCGTTATAATGAATGGCCTAGAAAACTATTTTTAAAAGAAGTTACTGATGCGTATTTCGAATTCTAAGGACGATCATTTGGGTCTATTCTACTCTCGTTCTGCATGCCTTAACAGAAATGCAGCTGTACAAATTCACGTACTGGAATCGAATTTTTTTGTCAAATACCTAACTATTGATGTTTACTTCAGAGGGATCGACTGACTGGCATCATACAGATAAGTAGTAACAGCCATTTTTACATATGACATGTATTTTTATTATATTCCCATTACCAATAGGATTATTCCAGGTTACCTACGAATAATAATCTTCTATATTCACAAGCTATACACAATTTGTATCTGGTATATTCAGATATTTGGACCCACCTACTTAATGTATGGCTCACGTATTTACTTTCCATAATACACATTTCTAATAATAAATTCCCTAGAGTCTAATGTATGATTCCACATTAGTGTGCCAACATCAGATATACAGTAAAATGTCACATTAATTTAATATATTGTATCAATCGCAAGATCCAATCTATGAAGCAAACACATAAAAAGCGCGTTAGTCCATGTCGTCCTTCAGCACTGGATCTCGTTTGTCAATAGTACCCGTATTAGCACATTATGCCATTACATGTGCCATCTACCTTTTCATTATGTTCTTCATTACGTTCCTATAAAATGCATCTATCTGTCGTGCATGACTGTGTTAGGACATTACGATGCTGACTTTTCCGCGTTGCTACTGTTCCTTTTGAGCTCTATCTAGAATACAGTTTGTTTTGTTCCCGGCGAATAGTTACGATGGCAAAAGATCAAAATCATCACTGACGTGCACCATTGGAACGCAGAGGTTTAGATCAAGTGCTAGATTGCGTTCCAAGTTGTGCTTGTCCTTTTCACTACCGCCGTTTCGTTCTTTGTCACTGGTAACGCCCTTGTCGTCAGCTTTGACATCACTCTTTGAATCCCCTTGGCTATCTGGGGTTGCCGGAATACATTCTTTCGCTTTCCAAGTCCAGTCCATGGTTTGTACCGCCCGTAGTGCTTCTGCCTCACTATGATGCCTCAAAAGAAGTGATTCTTTCTCGCGTTCCCATTTATCGTCAGTATCCTGGGATGAAAAAGTACGAAAAGTTCTCTATAGAAACCAATAATAATAACAACAAGTGTATAAGAACAATCGCTAATGGTCCTTACATGCCGAAAAGACTGTGAACAAACTGCAATGAATCTGTCCCACCACATATGACATGAGACCTACTTGTTCCCACAAATGAGCTCATCTAAATAAGGATAAAAAATAAATAATAACAAAAAAGCTTCCAACATACTTTTATTGTAACATTGATTCGAGGTGATTTCTCCTTACCTCACTCATAGACTCACCTGCAACCACGATTTGAATAATCGACCATTATTGTACCTGCTGGGATCTTTTACATTGTTATCGAGAAGAGGGTTAGCTGCGGTCATTCCTGTCCGCGGGTTATATAAGTTTGACTCAGGATCAAGAGTGTTGTATATTTCCATATCGCGCAGTACTGTAGTCACCGATAGCGGAATCTGAATAATACCATTCGATAATAAAAGAAACATAAAAATAATTATCACAACATACAAACAGATTAGTCTAATACCAACAAAGACAATGGCTATTAATATAAAATCACGTTCAAACGCTTAAACGTTCATATAATTCTACCATGCTTGAATTGCTAACGCAACTGTTTTGCCACGAGATTTTTAATTTTCACATAGATACTTAGATTTTAAAATAACTGAACATGCGAACGTTACACACATTACTTAGGATACAAATAAACTTTATGACTAACCGTCTGACCAGCAGCAGCTCGGGCTTCATGAGCATTTACACGAAGAATCTCCTGCTCAGCTGCGAGCACCAATTTGTCGCGCTCCATGAGCTGTTGTAGGCGCAGCTGATAACGTGCAGTTTCTTGTTCTACAAATAAGTCTCTCAGAGGAGCCGAAAGCCCGCATGGCGGAGGTGACATCTCAATTCCTTGACGAGACGCCGGGTTGCCCTCCAATGCATACGTGCATCTACCCGATATCAAGAACAAAAAAGTGAGGTTCCTACGATACTGCGTGCGAAAATACTTGAATGCAAAGTAAAAGCTATAGCTTCATTGGATCTGTGCATTGAACTAGACCATACATTAAAACTGTTTTCGACAAGCCTCAAGAAAAACAAATATTATCGACATTCACTCAGTACTCAGGGTCTCTTGTGCATTTGAAGAAAAAAAAGAATCTTTTTGGTATTATACTTGTTCAATAGATAATCCTTAAAGCTAAACGGCATCTTCGGTCGAATCTCCGCACTGATTTGGGCTGCCCGTCGTTTGTCTACAGCACGACGGATGTTTTTGAGGGCTTCGTACGGATTGAACATTGTCGATGGTTCTCCAAAGTAATCCTTTTCAGGAGGGGGAAGCAGCTCCAAGGCCTCTTCGTCGTTAAGTGAAGTTGATGTTCTGCGTTACCCAAAGCACAGATCAACACAAATAAGACAAGAATAGGATACTACAGCAGGTTTTTGGGTACAGGATGTAAGGAAACGAATTGTTCAGTTTAAAACTTAACTTACAATCTTTAGTCTCATTTAGCGGTGAAACCGGATGGCTATTAGCACTCGCTATGCCTTTGGCCATCGAACTCACAGCTAGTCACACTTAGGCAAATTAGCTATTTGCGTGCGACTAGGCTATAGTAAGGAACGACTAATCAGGTTTATTACTATTAATTGTATCCAGAACACTTACTTGTCAGCATTACTGCTTCCTCGATTGTCGCCGCTAATACTGTTACCGGCAGCATTGTTCTGAGTAGCTCCTGTACTTCGAGCGGATTCTCTCTGACCACTATTACTTGCTGCAGCTGAGCCACGAGTGTTACGAATTTTGCGTTTTCGAGGGTGCGTTTTACCGCTGGATGGGGCCGGTGCATCATCCTATGACACAACCAACATGTCAGAGGGCAATCTATCCTTGGGACAGCATTATCTATACAGCAACTTACCATGGTGAGCACAAAAAGCCTTTGCGCAATCGTGAATCACACCATTAACTTTTTTGCTCCCGAGTATTCATAAGCATGAGGCTTCAAACAATTATACCAAAAATAACAAACTGTACACTAGAGTTTATGAATATATCCGGTGCCGAATAATAATAATAAAAAGCTCCTGCGCCTACCTCATCGTTGTTGTTACTGTCATGTATTTGGGCCCTCTGACTACTTCGCGTTACCCGTTTACTTTCTTCTCGCCATTCCTTCGTTTCGAGAGGTGAATTGGCCGCCGGACTTGCTGGTTGTGGAGAATTACCTATCATTAATGTAGCACAATATAGACGACAAGTACACAGCAATGGACATAATTTAGTAACTCGCATTGTTGTTTATCTGATTCATCACTATTTGGTTCCACCTCAGCCAATAATCTTTGTAGTAAAACAAAATTATCAATCAGTGTGTATGCCTCGTATGTAATTTCAATGTCTAGTGGCCACGCAAGCCATTCTTTTCATTTCAAGTATAAACCCCGGTATCTTACAAGGCTAAAAGAGATGTTCGGAAATTTAAACTGAGATTCGAGTAAATCGCCTACTAGCAGCTCGACACTTAGGGACATACCAGGAATAGGGCTGTTGACAATGTAAGGTAACTGTTTGGCTTTGGCTGAATTCGGTACAGTGGCAGAAACATCATTTGAATTGCTTTCTTTTTCTCCACCTGAAGCAGACGACATCGGCGGCAGGACAATCTTTAATGGCGGCACCTGATTCATAAAGCGCAGTATGCAACAAAATTGATTTTTCTATCTATTAGGATAAATGATGGCAGATATAGTAATTAGTACCAATAACTCAATATATATATATATATATATAGATTGTTAATTTCTTCAGTGCCAAAAGCCTTTGAGTAGCACATAAGGTACAGTTTAAGCTTATGAAATGCATCATTTGTTGCATATCTTACCTTTAAGTCACCCGATGCAATGCTGTCCTTATCACCTCCTTCGTGATCGCTTCCGCTGCTGGCATTGGCATTGCTACTGTTGATAGTGATATTGCTACTGTTAGTAGTATTGTTATTAGTGCCATTGCTGTTATTATTGTTACTATTATTGTTTTTATTGCTTCCGCTACTGGTGTCGCTTCGTTCTGCCGCCTTTCCACCTGCAGCAATACCAGGAGGTCCACTACTCACTCCAGAGTTCGCAGCGCTGGCGCTGCTTAATTCGGCGCTAGTACTTTCACCATTACCTCCGCTACTAGCGCTGTTCTTGTCACTGCTTTTTTCAGAAGTTGCCCCAGAAGATTTATCTGCAGATCCTTTGTTGTCGCTATTGTTTTTGTCTATTGAGACGGCATTCCTCGTATCTGTGCCTCCCTTATCACTTTTGCCGCCACTACCAGACGCAGCTGTGTCTTTCTCCGCTTTTCCGTTATTAACATCATCTTTTTCTCCTTTTTCGCTACC
Organism: Varroa destructor; assembly: GCF_002443255.2. Classification (NCBI taxonomy): domain Eukaryota; kingdom Metazoa; phylum Arthropoda; class Arachnida; order Mesostigmata; family Varroidae; genus Varroa; species Varroa destructor. The sequence goes on from NW_019211460.1 coordinate 1,615,054, forward strand.
GCCCCTGTTTTCTATATCCTTGCGGCCCTTCTGTTTTTTCGGCCTTGGAGAACGCGCAGCCGCCTTTATTAGCTCCGTTTTGGCACGGTCCGATCTACAAGATATATTGGAAATCACATTTAGTTGTCATAACTTGGCTTTTCTCTATAATATAACAGCGAAAGATCAGTCACAGACATTGGAAGCTCAGCATCAAGGCACGCAGCAGTAAGCAAAGTTTTTTTTTTGAACTCTGATCACTGCGGCAGTGATCCACTCTATTTATTCAAGCAAACTGAACACTAACCTTTCAGATCTTCCTACAGTACTTGGTTCCGACAGTGAACAAGAAGCTGCTCCGCTTACCGTCGCTGCGGGAGAGTTATTGTCTTTATCGAAACTTTTACGACGCTTTTTGCCGGCACCGTGAAATGAACCTTTTGAAGAGGGTTGTTCGCTGGTGTCCATGGCTTCTCCGGCGTCGTCTGCCCTTTGCTCTTGTTCTGAACTTGTACTCTTTTGGCCACCAGAGGACGAATTTATGCCACCACCCTGAAATCGAAGTAAAATCGAGGTGAAAAACATCTTTATTTACTTAGAGGTACGGGAAGGATGTCCGCATGGTTTTTATTATTGAGGGGACCATACTCATAGATCGGCCTGCTTAAGCACCAAGCATAGAGCTGTTGGTAAGCTCAGTCTCCTTTAATATGCATACTCATAGCTATACATATTAAAGTAGATTAGCGAGATCAAATGATTAGATTAAAAGAGATTAGGAGCATATACTCATACTTGAACTGGTATGACCAAAGTAGTTCCCGAAGCTGCTGATAACGCAGTGCCCGCGTCCACTCCCTCATCTGAAACGCCGGTGTTACCGCCAGACGAGCCACCATCTGTCACCGCATCGGAACCGGTTCCCGTCAAAACCATTTGCCCCTGACCGTTTCCACCTCTGCTTGAAGTGCTGCTGTTGTTTCCATCTTGTTGTTGCTGCTCACAACTACTGTCCTGTCCACTGCCACGGCTGGATGTAGCTGATACAGATGGAGCAGAGGCCTCATCCGACCCTGATCCTGCTGTAGTAACGGAAGACGGTATAGCAGAAGCATCGTCACCACCCTTAGCATTTGCGAGGCTTCCATCTATTCCCTGAGGTTCAGCTGCCCTCCCAGAGATACCTGTTGCCCCTTCTGAGGATCCCGAGGAAGATCCACCAGAACCAGCAGCAAACATTTGCGAATCTTCTTTCGCTTGACGAGATCCAATCAAGCGACTGTTATTACACAAAATGTTCGACACATCACCAAGTTAGCACGTACAAGGCTTTCTAATTATGATCATTCAGTGCGTTTAGGTAAAACCGGCTCGATAGGAAATATAAGTCAAATAAAGTAAGGTTTATGCTCCTCATTAATGTCGTCCTGCATTCGAAAGATTTGTTTATAAACTTTATACATATGGCATGTATAGATATCATGTATATATTAAGGCGATACAATTGTATTTTTCGAAACATAAATAAACTACGTAAATATGGCATGTATGTTCATTGACCTATTGTTAGGGCTTGCACTGGCTGCTGCTGAAGATCCGCCTACTTCCTCTCCGGCAGAACCACTACTACTATTTCCAGTTGTCGACCCAGGACCACCCGCTGAAGATGAAGAAGCCGAATTCGTTTGTTGGCCTTGTTGTTGTTGCTGCTGCTGCTGCTGTTGTTGTTGTTGCTGAGTGGCTCCAACTGATCGACTACTACCGCTGGAGTTCCCATTATTTTGTTGGGATTGCTCTGAGGATGCCATTCTTGCTCCGGCAGTAAAGCCAACGTCAGTTCCTAATACTTTGGGACTGGATATCTTAAATAAACTGCGTCGGCGATTTCCACCTACATTAAAGCATAAAAAATAATATTAGTTTACGAAATGTGTGGTAGTAATTGGTAAAGCATCATCTCCAAGCAAAGGCATCGTGCCTCAAAAATTCGGGCAGTTCAACTGACAGCTTAAAAACATATCATCGCTTTTTAGGTACAAAAAAAAAACAAGGCAACACTCTCTAATATACATGTAGCTAGTCTCGACATTATATGCTCAATTGTAACTTCACAAGTCGTAAGATGTAGTGCTAAAAATGACAATAATGTAATACAAATAGCGGTAGTAAAGTTAAAGCAACATTTCGTTTGGTGTTAACGAGTCTTTTTTCATGCTTCTCATCATTCTTTTTCATCGTTTTTCGTGCTTAACAGTTTACCTCGAATAAAGCATTTCATAAATGCTTTGATGTATCTTTTGTTACGCAGAAGGTTTCAGTTTTCTAGATTATTATTAGGTAGATATACACGAGGGACTGAGTGCACATGAGTATGCACATAATAAGACTTCGTAGGAAATCAAGCAAAATTCGCTTTGTGACGGGGATAAAAAGACAAAATCAAAAATCATATACGTTCCTTAGCGATGAACCTACCGACTGGTATGTGAGGAGTGTCCAGTAATGTCGAAGCTGACGGCGACGGTGTAGTTAGTAACGAGATGTTATTTTGGCTTTCGTCTACTTCTGCCTCAGTGGTTTCGCTAACGTTTGACTCACCGTTGCTGCAAGTCTTCAGAGAGGAAGTGGCTTTTCGAATCGTTTTCCCAACCAATGGATCAGTAGTCCTTTTTCTGTCTATCGTTGATGTCTCCGGATCCACGTTATGGCGAAGAAGAGGTTTCACGATCTAATTGCCAACGAAAGACACAATATGTTGTTGGTATCTACCAGAGTGCACCCATACCTTAAGATGATTTTAGTATACATTAACAATATGAAATGCATTTTGAAAAACCAATGTGTCATTTACGATTACATTACAGCCAGAAACCCTAATTGATTCGCATCTACAGTGTGCAGTGCGATAGCTTGCACGAAAAACCATAGAGTCACCATTGCTATCAGTTTATAAGCCATATTTTTCGAACAAAGTTATCATATTATAACTAACAATCAGCCGGGAAATCTAAATACGAGGCCTCTGAGTAAAGGCTCAGCATATATAGCAATAACCGACCTCGATTCTGTGGGTCTCAAAATCTGATTAAGCAGTTTCTTCAGTAATAGGTATGAGAATTTCCGCCGAGAAAGAACACATAAATGGGGGAGAGTTATATAGAGTGACGACGAATACATACTGAATCAATCTGTTGTTAAAATTCGGGTAAAATGCTGCGTGTTTTTATTAAGCACAGAAAACCGAAGTTATAAAATCTATGTCCACGCCTCAAACCTTTTGTATATCGAAAAGTCGCGACCTCTGTACCGTCCTTGTGTGTACACGTTGATCTCAATTACAAGTTGAGAAAGCAATCAGTGTAAACCGTTCCTTTCATCCTCCCGACGTAAAAAGATACGTATTTTTAACAACATAAGCTCACTAACTTACCTGTGATTATGTGTCAAACGTAAACATGGCCCTTGACATCTTTCTTTTGGTATATTTGCTTTCTTTGTTCAGATATTAAATGACATTATATGCAAACCTAAGCGTATGAATGGACTACGCCGTAATACAATAGCATAACTCCGCAAAATCTGCTTAATGCGCGCGTCAACTTGAGTCCCTATGGCAATTTGTGCTATTTGTATCATAATTTTTCGGATGACCTAAATAACGTTATTTGCCTAAATAACGTTAGTAAGTATAAAACAATGAATGAATACAAACTTGCATCGTCTAGCTAACTTTAAAAACCAGGGTTAGCTTCATAAGGCTCTGTGGATACGTAGCTTCAGATTGAAGCAATGCAAAAATGCCGCTATAAGAAACTGTTTTTCGTCACATCCAATTTTCTAATCTATTTTTCACATGCCACGGTTGTGACATTACAATTCCAAGTAGTACCGCAAAACAAACACGTGCAATGACCGGCATTAAGAGTGTTCGGAGTAAAAGATCTAAGCATGCATAAAGTATACCTGTTTATAATCGCCTTGTACACTCGTTACGTGCAATGGTGTCTCGCCTCTAGTATGTCGTTTCTCACAACTTTTTCGGGTGCTCTTCGGCGTCACACAAACTTCAGCCAACTCAACGCCCGATTCGATGAATCTAACTGAATTTTCAAAATCTGAAACAGTTACATACATAAAGGTCAATCGCCACAAACTGAGTTCGCATAAACTTCTACTTTCCATAAACTAGCGTTTAGGACCCGACTTCCAAAGAATTGGAAACTGCGTTCAATGATAAATAAATTCGAGTCATAGATGCATTAATCAATTTATCTTACATTAATCTCTTATCAGTTATAACAGAGCCTGGCAGACATTATACTATGAATTAGTGCGTGTTGCGCTCGCTTATGACCACAACAAGGGTTACAAAATGACATAAGCTAAATCAGCACACTAGTGTATGTCTATCAGACAAAATGGTATTTTAAAGTCCAAGCATAAACGGACTAAACTATTTATTATAAACGTTAAGATGCATATTGAGTTGAATAATGATAAATATTAGTTATACGATTGTGAATAGCAGCAAAATCTATGCGGCACTTTAACTATATGCCGGTGCAAGCAGTACGTAATCCATTTCATGATTACAATTGTAACATACCACTTTAGAAAATTGTTAATCAAGACTTACTCGCTGTAAGTCCACTGATATAAGATTTCAAGCATCATGTCAAATTAATTCAAATTAAATATGCAGTATTCAGAAATCTCGCTTACAAAGCTTTTGGGTAAAACACTTTCGGTCTGAGAATTTTCTGAATGGATGAATGAATTTTAGGAATCTTGTTTACAAAAACAACCGGCTAATGCTTGCTGCTTTTAATAAGAGCAGCCGCTAACAGCGCGCCATGTTCAAAATATACTGAGGGTATAGTAAATGAATCAAAGCACCTATACAGCTGAGTTCCTTAAAAAATGATCGGAATTAAAAATATTTGTATTTCAAAGACTAGCTAAGCGTGAGCCTTACAGGTGTGTACATTCATTTTTAATTTATCTATCTAAAAATACCCACTTCTGTGGCAATCCCGCAAGTGGCTATGTCGATCATGATATCTTATTTTATGGCTCAAAGCGTCATCTTCAATCACATAGCTGACTCATTTCAAACATTAGATGAGTCAGGGTTGATCAATGAATGGTCCGAAGATGTTATGCTACGGCATTTTCGTTGTACATGAAGTAAATAAAGATTTCTTACTCATTGAAAACATTGAGAACAGCTACGTATGCCTGTAGGAGACCTTTAAAAGCTAGCTTTAGTTTGATATTTCAGTGATAATCCAATTCCTTATGCATCCCATGACTTGCGTGGGTGTAACAATTGGATGCGAAAAGCGTGATTGGAAACAGAAATCACTGTATTAGTTATAAAAGTTGACATATACATGTATATCAATAATGCTGATGTTGTTCAGTTATGCATAAAATAAGTTGACAATGATCGGGTGGTTCGAAATTCTGTAATTAGCGTTCGCCCCCTGTTACACCCATCCACTACCTAATCCTATTTTATTGAAGCTCCGACCATCAGTGATAATAAAAAATAAAATTTTAAAATTTTGGCTGTTCATCGAAAACGTATATTTAATAGGTACGCTACATTTATAAGTAATCACCACGTTCTATTAATAAATAGTTTTGCACTATAGACTGCCTCGACCGATCTTTTTTTAATAGCTTGTGTATATTTGTAAGGTCTTATCCGTAGAATATAAAAAAAAATTCTTAGAACTTTGTTGCTCACTCCCTAATTAATATTTTAAGATACGCTGTAAAAGTACCATTTTGTAATTAAGAACCATTCTGCTTTATATAATTTAGAAAAATGTTTATGAAATTATTTACTTATTTATTATAACTTTGATATACTGTTTGATTTACGAAGACAAGTTTATAACTATTGATATTCATACAAGCATCGTCTCAGATTGCTAAGAGGTATTTCCTTTACTCATATTAGGAATAACTGGCTCTAGTTTGTAACGAAGATGGAATTGTAAATATGTTAAGTTCGATGGTTCCGCGGAACTCATTAATTAGGTGTAAAAATCATACGTTGTTTCTGCACAACTTATTGATATATTGAAACTCAGTCAGATGGTTGAATAAGTTCTCCATGAACAAGAGAAATCTATTGTGGCTAACGTTAAGTATTGCTTTAACAATTACTATATCTTAGGCATAAATGGCTCACCAGATTTTGGTGTAGTATGTAGCTGTTGTTGCCTAAGGATTTGGTGAAGCTGTTGTCTTTCAGAGACAGGGGCTTTATTTGATGAATTGTTACGTGCACCACTACCTGAAAGCAATAGCACAAAGAATCACAGGTATATGCAATAATTCAAATAACTGCCTAATAATGTAATCTGTTTCACAATTACACTATGGGTAACTGATTTATTTAAAACGATGGTGTTCGATATTTCGTTTAGTCTTTTTTAAAAACTGTTTGAAATTCGATAAACGTTCTGTGCAAATTACTCGTTACTAAGTGGAATAATTTAATTCAGGATGTTTAGTGTCAAAATACAATTTTGCAATAAATTACTTGCTTCGCTTCAGAGACTACGTGAAAAGATATCACTAACCATAATTGATGATAGGATTTCCAACTATATGGGCGATGCGCAAAAGTGCAGAACCTCCACTAGCTGCCTAATATTATCTTACTTAAGAAGTTCCGACATATACTATTATAAATCAAATATTATAGCCTAAATATATAAATGAATAGTCGTCTATAGCTGTATAAGCGCACTGAGAGTGTCAATGAAGCGTTTATCCCTGCCAGCCGATGACAAAGTTACGCGAGTCGTTTTGGTGGCGACCGATGCGAGTGAAGTTACAAAAAAGTTGCTCGAACAGATGGGAGCTTGGGAATATTACCCAATGGAGGTCGGCGAACGGTATCCCAAACGATAAGCTGAGGAGTACTAGTGGTTTGACAAGGAATGAAAATGGATACCGGACCAAGTCGTAAGACATTTTCAAGGATCAGCCCTGGCTTGGTTCGATTTCAGGATCGGTGCAAAGGAGAGGTGGGGAAGCTAATAAAGTTGCACAAACACTTTCCTTCGGAAGAAACGGACTTTCTAGATACCACTTTGCAAAGGCTGGCATTACTTTTAGCGACTTCTCCAGTCTCATACTCAAGGGAGCCTTTCTAAAAATATAAAGCTAAATAAAAACTATAAATATAAAATAAAAATTCTTTGCGCGGCATTAAAAAAAATACGGGGACCAGCGGTGTTAGGATATTCTTCGCCACAGCATGGGTGATTTTACATACTGAGTGATTTTGGGTGGTTCAAGACTATATGCCATAGGAGTCTAGCACTGTCTGGTGGAACAATTCCGGCGAATTGTGTAATTTCATTATGTGAACACTACTTGGCTTGAAAACGGATGAGAGTGCGGCTCGGACGTCGGATCAGCCTAAGGCCCTTTCTTTTCGAACTTCCATCAGGGTTATCAAATGCACGGGAAGCTGTTTGCTATCTGATGGATCAGTATTTTCCAGGCGGAAATATTTGGTCCAGAGCACTTACGTACGTAGACACGATGTGTGCGAGCTTGCACAAAAACCGCAAGAAGTACGTGCGGATATACCTCTGGAAAAAAATAAGCACAGACCCTATCGGGAAAAACAATAGCCGAGATCTGTGTGTTGCACCGAGTGTTGCAGCGACAACAGGGTATACGTCAAAACGACGGGACGCCTCGCTTGTGTAGGCCTAGTGCTGCCGACTTGTGTACGAGCGTTGAAAGCTGAGAGTTGAAACCTATCAGTCGGCTTTGAGTATAATGGAATACCACCCGATACGCACACAATCGAGTTAAACCCACTAGGCGATAAAGAATATCGGCCGCAGAATAAAGTCATTCCACCGGAAAAACGCGACTCAGTTGTAATAGATTTGTATGTACTTATTGAATAATTTGATTTAATGTGAATTAGTATATGCCCACGGCTATTATTTAGGGCGCCATATGCCCACGATCATTATTTAGGCCGCCTACCATATATATATATATATATGTCAGCAAACGACAAAGCAAGCTTAGTATGCTTCAATAGTAGGTAGATCCTACCGTTTTTAGAACTCTCATACAATAATTTTGTGCAATAAATTTCAGAACAAAAATCACTCCATTGTAATCATTTTAAGTCTTAGCAAAAACGTTGGCGATACTCTTTGTTTTCAGCAGGATTTTTTGCCTAAGAATAATGTCTTCCTCCATCGCTGCACCCTTTGGTGCGTTCCACGCTGCAATATCAATTATTTTTTCAGTATCCACCTCGACCGAGAATTGATTTAAATTGGTATTATCTGAATATTATCGATCTTCATAAAAGATTGTAGCGAAAAATTACCTTACAGCTGAGTGCGTGAGTAATTAATACAATCTATTACATCGAATGGAGCATTTTGACAAATACCACATCTATCAAATGGTATGAAACGACGTGGCCAGCGCGTGCCCTCGAGAGTAAAAAGATCGGCTCAATCAATACAAAAAACTATTATCTCAATCTTGTGCCAAAGCTAAACGTAGCTTCCTGACATCTCTCATAATTTCATCCAGTTTCCCAATCAATCAAAAGCACGCAATGCAGAGTCAATCGTAACATACTTACTTGAAGCGGAGTTTCTATGAGTTGGTCGTGAGTGAGATGGAGTTTTATATGCCGACTCCTCCTGAAAATTGTATTCTCTGATTAGTTGTAAGTCAATGTAACGAGCTGGTATTTTTCTGTGACTGGACAATTAAAGTACTACAGTTGTAGGGCTAGCCAGGCGTTCATATATTAGCTGCCTGCAAGCAATGCAAAATTGTGCAATTACTGCAAAATACGTGCTAAGAAAATTCAGTTGTATTGACAAATAATGAAATTAATACTAATACCACCAGTTCTTAGATTGCAATACATTTCATGAGGTTTGTTTTTGCTCTAGGATCTATGAAAAACCTACAATATCCGGGATCAGATCCAGTAAATATACGATAAATATAAACGAAAAGGTAAGGCTCAAAGTAGTACCATTCTGCTAACTTTTCTACTTGTAAGACTTCTTTCGAATTTTAATTGTTATTCAATATTTAATATGATTAGAGTGTGACTTACTCGTATAAAAGTACTTCCATTTAAGCTACATAAACTAAGTATATTTTGGTATCTGTCGAACTCATAATAGTTATATCCTACTTTCTATAATAACTGTATCCTAATTTCCAAAAACCCTTCTTCTAAAAATTTTACAAGCGAGTTCTTGGAAACTACTTAGCTATTCTGTGATTTCTAAGAAAAGATATTCATTTTAGTATCGTAATAGTTTATAAAACCATAATCAAGAAATCAATCTTAAACATCATGAAATAAGTAGCTGCTTCTAAAGACTCGACGTTAAAATTCTAGTAATAGAAATTCGAGTAAATAGTAACTTTGTTATATTAACAAAACGTTGCTGTTCCTATGAACGCTATGTTCTCCCATCTGATCGTTGAACTACAGATTAACTAGACAAGTAAACATTCATTATTCAATTGAACAAGGATTTTACACTTACCATTGATAAATTGCATATTAATCGTATCCTGATATACTTTAAAGGCCAACTTAAACTTCCATCATACACTTCTGTGAAGACCGTTTCTCTCTACCTCTCTATTATGGACAACATTGGTAACTAATCGACATAAGAAGCTAAACTCATCCAACGATTTGCACGTTATACAATTATATCGCTTGTTGTTACACCGGCATTTGTGCGCGCCAAAATAAATGTAAACAAGCAACTAATTGGTGGCTGCTGATTGACGTGTCTGCACCAGTTGTAGGGATGAACATGTTGACCATTTTCCCTCTCACTAATGCTACCCCAGACTGCTGAATAAACAGATCTAATTACATCGAAGCACTGAGTTATGATAAAACCTATTGGAAATTCATGCTCAGGGAGGTACATACAACTTGATTGACAGTAGTAAACAAATATGGCATCTACACTGATTTCCCGCCATTGGCTGTTACTAACCGCTTGTTGTGTCAGAGAAATTGCGGAGCCCAGCTTTGGAGCTCAAAGTAATGTTTACATATTATATTGTTGTGCGGAAGAGTGCCGGGTAGTCAGACAGATGATGAAAATTTAGTTAACGTTACTACTCGTCGAAACTCATAGCACCAGCAGCGCTTGATGTTCAAAACGCAATTGTTGACGCGTGCGAAAAACGACCAGCTGGTACTAGTGTAATTATGATGCACTTGGAAGATTTTTTCACTTAGATCATTGTTTATTTCATGCAGTGAGTGTGTGATTCTTGAAATTTTGTTTGAAAGTTCATATAATTTCACATCTAACGTATTACGTGATAGTATACCTGTAACTGAACACTGAAGACGTTTGGACCCTTACCAAAGACTAAGTGGAAAAAAACAATGGATAATAAAGTTTAGGCTTGCTGAACGCAAGCGTACGTAAATGCAAGTACGTGGAAATGTATACCTTTTTAAATTGGTTACACTAAATAACTGATATGATCTGTGGTTTAAGGTGGACTGTGTAACGGAAGTTGCAAAATTTAGAAGTTATATGCCCATGTGACATGAATTCCGCAAATTTTTCATTTAAAATGTTCGGAAGAAAATTATATTTGAATACGTTTACCGATTGCATGAGAAATAACAGTCAAAGAATGGATCTTCTTTCTTGTAGATTTAGTCCGATGGCGACGTCGTTCTTGATTCAAGGGGCCGAGGCTAAGGTGTACGAAGGTACCTTTTGTGGTCGGCCAGCGATTTTTAAACAAAGATTCGTTAAGACATACCGCCTGCCCCAGCTGGACGAACATCTTACCAAGGTAAATATATTGTTCGAGTAAACCCAGAAATAACTGTTACGTGTACGTTTCACAATTATCCCGTATTAATCTATTAAACAATGTAGTGCTCGCGATGCACCACGAACAACCAGTGCGATAGTCATGAAGACATACAACGTGCTTCCGAATATTTAATGTGCAAGGTAGGCCGGAATCTTATTAATTAGCCTTACTCAGTAAACGGTTGCGAACTTTAATAACAAAGTATTGATATTAATTAAAAGCGATAAATTTGACAATATATACAGCAGATGTAATAATGTTTATGTCTCAGCTATATAGTGAACAAGAGCATCCATCATTATAAGCTACTTGACTACAGACTGAGAGAACCAAAAATTCCTGGTAAACGTGTTCTGATGTTTCTTACGTCACGCGTTTCTTAAATTGCGTTGATTTCCGATTTAAAGGAGCGTATGAAGAACGAAGCGCGAAGTTTACTTCGTTGCCGGCAAGCGGGAGTGAAAGTTCCAGCTCTCTACCACTGTAACCTTCAAAAAAGAATCTTAGTCACTGAAAAACTGCTCGGACAAACTCTAAGAGAATGCCTAAAGGACTTAGAGGTCGACTCAAAATATGATGCGATCGACAAATTGCTTCAAAAGGTTAGCTAATTTATTATGCCTGCTTAAGCACAAAGAACTGTTGGTCATGTGTAGGTGCTAATTATAAAAGACGCATACAATATCTTAGTTCACAATACCCCGAATATTTGCTAACAAAATGATAGATTTAAAACAAGTATTATAAAAGACCCGTTATGAGTAAGTTGTATCCCTTTACAAGCAAACCCGGTGAAATCTGAAATTTTCAATTTTTTGCTTTATTTGGGTTAGAACGATTATTTTTTTAATGTGTTAGAGATTCTCTCATTTATATCTTATCCACCTACCTCAGCACTCTGCCAGCTTCTTAATAGCCATATACTATTCGCGTTCCTATATCTGGTTACTTCATCTACGGCTTTTCGAATTAGATCGATAACCAATTCGTTTTTTTTTTTTTTTGAGGAATGGTAGCCCTAGTAGCCACACGGACTTAGATTGGGGGAATAAGTAGTTTGAAGCCTATGTTGGATATTTCTCTGCTTAATCCAGAAAGTAATTTGCGCAATAGGTTTGACGTTATTATCAAGTAACCAGATTGCGTGCTTTGGATTGTCACGCCAACGGTCTGCGAATTTCTTAAGGAACTCCTAGCAGGCTGCATTCAGTGTTTCATTTTCGATAAGTATCTCATGATAGTAAATATTCTTGATGTCTATTGCAAGTACTAGAATTACCTTACGTCCGAACCTACTCAACACTGCCATTGAACTCTATTTCTCTCCAAGGCAAGGTCATTCTCATACCTGCTTTTTTTCCGATTGAAATTTAACATGCCTTATCTATGGCGACTGTATTTTACTAAGCTGTCTTTTTAATTAAAATATCGCAAGTTGTAGGTGGAATACATCACATGCGTCTTCAATTGGCTTGAAGTTAATTCACGGGGGACTCATCTATTACGCAATTTACGCATTTTCAGGACTTCCGTTAAAATTTTGTAACACGTTACATGTGGAATGCCAGTTTTGGTCGACAGAACTTTTAGATAACGAGCACTCCTTTCGCGGAAAGCCTTCCCGATTGTGGCAATTTGTTTTTATCCTTCGAATCCCTATACCTAGTTACCCCTTTTCTGGTATTCAGCACTTCAATATCCGTTCCTCAGATGTTCACAGCACTCACGTACGACCTGTTTTCACCAATCGCCAATCTATCTGAGCAGCGCTGTGACCTTCTAAAAACAAAAACTTAACCACTTAGTATTGATTTTCGAGACCAAAAAACAAAAAAAGTGAAAAAATGTTTTTCCTTCTTAGTTTTCGATTGATTTTCATTCAGAAGTTTCTAAAGGACTGGAGTATTTACCGCTTTAAATGAATTTGTTAACGGCGCATAGCTTAAAGGTCATTAAATTTCAAAGTTTGCCGAAAAATCGCTTGTAAAAACTTAATTCTTTCGTGATTATATCTACACATGACGGAGAAAACAATGGGAAAGTACTTTGTATTTATTCACAAGAAATGCATGGAACTTGAAAACTAACTACATCGCTTTCGATTACCTAGGTGGGTGAAATCATTGGGCTAATGCACAAAAGTCACATCGTGCATGGAGATTTGACCACTTCCAATTTCATCACATTGCTTTTGCCGTCGACAACAGAAGAACCCAATGTAGCGGTCATCGATTTAGGTCTTAGTGGAGTATCAGAAAAGGTCGAAGAGAAGGCTGTCGATCTTTACGTATTGGAAAGGGCATTCGCCAGTACACATTCACTTCTTGAAGATAGGTAATGCTTGGATGATATCTTGTCTATTGACATGCTTCTCGCTGCCTTTTTAAAAGGCTCATAAAGTTTAGAGAACATAAGGCATTGCTTAAAGATACTGTAGAGAAGTCAAAAACTTCATTGATATAATTTTTCCAGCCGCCTTTGACAGCATATGAATTAGCACTTAAACACTGTCTTACCTGTGAACTAGACAGGCTCGATTCATAGGTGGCATTGGCAAGTCAAATTATCACTCAGTTATATGAGTGGTCGTTTATTTATCTTTGTATAATACCGGCGACTGATTCCATATGTATATATGCTGTCGTAATGTATTTTAGATTTAAGGAAGTTTTAGTTGGATACCGTCATGCTATGGGGAATAAACCAGGAGGAGCAGTTTTAGTCAAACTCGAGGAGGTAAAGATGCGTGGACGTAAAAGGACCATGGAAGGCTGAACGATAGTACATAAGTGAGTCTATAGGTTCATAGTGTGAAAAGGTTTATTTTCTATTCATTAATGCCATATTAATAAAGCTTTCTAAGCACATTTATTGGTATTCATTCATTGGAAAAATGCATATCAGACATAATTTGCAAATTTGGTAGGACATTTTTAAAACAGTAATGAATTACCATAAGTACAGCGTATTTGCTATATATTTTTGCTCTGTTTTTAATTGATTGTAGATAAAAATGCTTTGACAAGGGGGCTGAGGGGCTTGGGAGAACTACATATGCACATCTTGTGAGCCTTGGCAAAGCGGGAACGAGATTGCCAGGGGGCTTTTTTCAAAAAAGAACTGACTACTGGAAGTCAGTGTGAACAGATTCTCAGAAGAGGAAGATGACGCTAACATCTCGGGTTCACAGGCAAGACTAGGGGACTCTAACCCTCCCCGTCAGTGATCCAGTTCACTCGGGACGGGTAGAGCCAACTAAGATGACCCCGTCCTGTTGATCCCGAGGTGCACGCCACTTTCTTCTTTAAATCTGTAGCACGAATACCTAAGTTAGTTTGGAGTAATATATATATATATATATATATATATAGAACTTTAGGTAATCGTCTCGCCGGAATCAAGTTTAGTCGTTTTACGATCGGCCTTCATGAGATTAGTTTTGCCATATTGGTGTTTGGCTGCACGTAAATAGTATTATTAAACTCTCTTTGAAAAAACTTCGTATACGGGTTGCAATGGCTTATATTATTATTATTATTGTTATTATGATAAACGGTTGGTTGCGCAAAAACGATACAGTAATAACGGAGGGAAGTTTAAGGGTTGGGCCCAGTAAAAAATGGACAAACTTCAAAACAGCTATATGGTGACGGCTGAAGCGGTAGCGAGCCTAGTGTTATAATCCAATTTTGCATAAATCGTGCACTCAAATTTGAGTATCTGCAAGATTCATATTCAGGACATCTTAGTAAGGGAATAAAAGTTAAGGATATATACATATGGAGATCAGATGGATACGAGGACAGTTACATGCACCTTAAAGTTTCCGGAGCAGTATACAAAAATGTTGCAAAGTCGGATTTTGTGCGATAGTATCGGCCAGGGGATGTCTAAAAAAATAAAAGAGTTCTAATGAATCAAAATAGAGATTTAGAACTGAAGCAGAGGCTGGTCGTAACTGTAAAGCTATTTTTGACTGTAAAACTTACCTTTCCTTCTGATTAACTTTCGCCAGTCAACGCGATACGCCAATCAAAGCATCTTGCACTTCATAGATGTGCACTAGACTAAACCTCATGATGCACATGCTTGCAATGGAATATGATCGAAAATTGTTAAAAGATACAATAGGTGATGTTTGTTGATTTCGTTCGGAATTCAAAGTAGCTACCGATTCATTTGTATCTCGTTTGTTTTACAGATAAAATACAGATGACTGCTTGACGCTATTAACAGAGTTGTATTTTTTTGACCGGAGATACACAATCAAAGAGAAAAATTCAAAATATCAATCATAAATAAAAATCGGTTTATCAGCCGAGATCCTCAGAAAAGGGCAACCAGCTGATTCTCAATTTTTGCATAACAATTACCATCAAAATGGACTGGTACATTTTGACGTCGCAGTCATTAACAAGCGCAGCTATCCTCACTGTGGATGGTCCCTCTCATCTCTTTAGCTGGACACATTTTTTCCGAATCACTGCCATCCTTACAGGCGCAGCCATGTGAAGCTCTAGTTACCATTACAGTATAACACTGCTTCAATTATAAAAGATCAAGCGTCATCTTGTCCATCACGAAGGGTTAAGCAAAGCACTTATTCTATACTCCGTTCGCAAAATTAACCGTTTTTAACATGTGCGATTACCACGTACATTAAGTAAATGGGTGTGCTTTTATGACATTAGAATACTCTCTTCTGTCGATTTGGGGGTATGCAGTAATTTCGACAAAACTACTCGTAAGGTTTATGCCTTTACATATCAAAACAAGAGCCTTAATTGACGTAAGATTTCAATGATAGCTCATGGAGTAGCCGTTCTATTTACTGAGTAGCTGTACATTCACAACAGTCCATTAATTAATGATTGTATACACTAATCAGTCTATTGTTATTCAAGTATAGGAAATAGATTTCTAATTAGGTGTCATTGAATTCAGTCGTTTACCTCCAGCGCAGTACTAACGTCGTTGTAAGCTATTAAATTTTCTTCAGGCTCTCCTCCAACAACTAAAATATAAAATTACAATGCAGATGCCTATTTTGTGTATTCTCAGAACGCCTTATTCATTGCTTTGAATATCTTAGTTTGTTCGCCGCTTTTATAGCAATACTTTATAAAGAACCTACCTAAAGTTACCTAAAAAGTAAGCGTGTAACCTGTTCTATTATTTGGATTGTTTAGTTATTAATTGGCAAGTTTTATTTGCCCGAACTATAAATGAATGTCTTTTCTGAAACTATCTGAGCCACTGGCAAGGAAAATTAAAAGAAATATGACTAAATTTAACAAGAGAGATTGAGATTAAAGATTTTACTGGAATCTGTGAAAAAATTTACAGCATCACTGCATTGATTTTAAAGCTTGGGAGCGCTTTACGACACAGGTCTTTAATTTTTTAAGCTTCGCCGTCTATTTAATGTCTACTTTTACAGTATATGGAGTAGACATGCGGCTTCAGAAGGATTGACAGCATTTGCTTCAACGGTAGACTTATCCCTTGTATTTTGAATGACGATCTAGTAGATCTTGTGCAAGGTGAATTATATAACGGGATAATTTTCTGCTACAGGCTATAGGGATAATAGGTCACCATTCAAAGAACCACCGATATTTACTTAGTAAAAGTGACGCTGTTCACTGATTTATTTATCAATTGTATTGTGCAGTTCCTGCTGAATTTTGTCTATCCTTCGTGGAATTGCAAGGTACGTAGAAAATTCATTAACTACTATTCCCTGTCGCAAGGACATCTTTTCTCATCGTCGCGTTTCCACTGAAAAAGTGAATGAATGCTCGTCGTGATTTTAATGAAAAATTTTTTTTATTAGCGCCCATCTCAGGTTGGGCCTTTCGAATTGCTGCTGAACCTTCTAATCAAGATCAAGAGAAAATTTGCCTTTTTAAAAATCTAGGAAAAAAGTTACCATTAGACATATAATAGAACCACCGGTTTACGCTATTTTCTATATTGGTATCCGTGAGAGCGTTCTCAAGCGCATTAACGTAGTTAACACGATACGATTCATAAGTTAAATAGAAACAACTCAATACCATGCTGCATAAACATAGATACCGTCAACAGAGTAAATTTTGTGCCAACGAGACAGTTTATACATTTATCCCAGCAAGTCGATATCTATTCTTACAAAACAAATAGATAGTTTCTATGTCGTACTTTTGTCTGTAGTATTTTTTCACATATGCAAGCTTTCATTATATTAATCTACATGTACGCGACCAAATATCAAAATTGGTCAAGTTTGCTAAGGACTTGCATGGTTTTTCGGGATGAGAAATCCATTTTCCAACGGCATTTACCAAGCTCACTCTACTAACAAAACCCTTTTACACTCTCTATGCCACTCGCTTATTGTATAGCATGTGATTTCACTTTGACTTGCAGTGGCCAAAGATATGCGAATATAGATACAAACACGATCATCGTGTTTACATCGCAACAAAAAAAATCGATAGAAACGCTTCATTTATAGTGGAGAATATAGATAGTGAACATGTCGCATTGTTTATGCATCTATTTCGTTAAAAAACCTTGGAATCCACTTAATAGGTGACTCTCATAACCGATAACAAGAAAAACTCAATAACATTTCACCTATTTAATATGTTGGAGCTGTATGGTCAACTCTGTGCAAATTATAGTGGACCGGAAGACGTCACTATTATGAAGATTAGCATACATGTTATTTTGACATATTTGATTACAATTGTTACAATGATTGTTAGAGTTTTAGAGTATATCTGAGTGGCTAGCTTTTGTAAAGCTTGTGCAGAAAACTCAATTGAAATTGTAATATGGTTACGTTTTGTGTGTTAATAATAAAGAAAATAGTGACAACGGTAGTAGACTTCATGCACATTCACAACTATATATTATTTGTTTTCTGTAGATAGTGCAGATACAGTTAACCCTGATTGGTTCTACAGACTCCCTCTATTTTTTAAACCTTCCCGCGAAGTGTGTTTGCCGCTTACGCTTACATTCTGCTGGTAGGAAAGCGCAAGATATCAGCTGTGCAGATGGCGCTACGATCGTCAGCCAACGCCAGTTCGAAAAATAAGAGGGTTTAAGAAAGCTAACAACTACACTGTGGCGACAGCAAGCAGCAACTTGAAACCACGACTTTGACTTCAACAATTGAGAAAAGATGAGATATAGTGACGGACAAAAAAAAAACAGTGAAGTCCGACAAGGACTTAGTCAATTGTCATCAGTCTTAAACGCATTCTTGTGACTGTTGCCACAGTAGCTGGTAGCATTCCTTCTCCTGTTGCCTGTATGTGTCTGCTTATCTGATATTGTGTCTCTATTTTGCGTATTGCTGCCACTGCTCCTCCTTGTCCTGCAGTTCGGGTTGTAGTTAGCGTAAGCTGTCTATCTTTCTGTTCATCTACTTATGCGATGGTGGAACGAAGGTGCTCGTGGCCATCATCATCATCACCTTGGTGTGGTAGATAGTGCTGCCTTGCTGTGAGTGATCAAGTAAGATCAATCGCGAAGAGCCTCTGTCTGTCTTCTTTTGAACGTGTCTGCGGGGGATGTGACACCAGCCTGCTGGTGCTGGTAATCTGGCCGCTGGATGAATGGAGTTCTTGAAACTGTAGATGAAAACGCGAGGAGAGGGAAAGAGTGTTCGAGAGCGAAAGAAAGAAGGTCTTTATGGCTAATAGAAACGATTGCCACACACAATTCAGACAGGCAGGCAGTCAGTCAGGCAGGCGGCTAGACAGAATCAGCTGCAGATGAAAGCGGCAATTATGTGAATGCACGCAGAGAGCCGCATAGAAGACGGCGAAGAACATGGCCGATTGGTAACCAACTAGCAACCTGCAATTTAGAGAATCCTCACTATTCCGATTAATTTGTGTATGGCCATAGCTGTACGCAACAAGCAAGCAGACCAGCTCGACTGGACAATCGACGGTCATTTAAGCTGATTTCTATTGTTGTTGACTGTCGTTCTTTGTGTCACCATCCCAGTTCCACGTGTGCAGTGATTTAAGTTGTGCTCCCCTCTTACCTTCCCCACTTGATGCTGATGATGATGATGATGATGCTTGAAGGTGCTGCACCAGGTGGGACAGCAGGAATTGGGCTTTGGTATTTTTTCTTCCGATCAAATTAAACCAAAGTGTATAGCGAATGTGTCTATTTTCTGGTCACCGTGTGTGTTACGACCTACACCCAGCTGTACCTGCTGCTATTGCGAAAAGCCAACGATGTTACTGCTATAAAGGATACATCTTATAGCTGCCGTCTACGGGTCCCATACGTCGAAAACGAACGAGGGTCAACGCGACAGTACATCTTTTCTATATGTAGCGTTGCTTGTGTTCTTCATGCGAAGAATAAGTTTATCTTGGTTTAGGTTTTTTTACTCTTTTTAGGTTTAATAACAAATGCAACTTTTGGCTGTTTGTTTAACCTTGTAGCTTAATAGATTCGCCTAAGTTTTCCAAGTTAGCCATTAACGTCCCATTTCTGCGGTCGACGTTTCGAGTATTTAGTCATCGGAAAGAAGCGGCCAACAGAGGGGAAAAAACTTGTTGCCGGAGTTTTGATCAACAGAAGCACAACGGTATTGTGATGAACGGTGGACATCGAGCTTCTTTGTGTTATCGAATTTGGCTTCTTCATGACTTTTGGTTGTCAATAGCCGTCGCAGCAACGCCTGCATCATCACCACCATTGTTTTCACAATCAACGACGTCAGCATCACCGTCCGTTTGTCACTTTTTTCTGACTAATATTTGTAATATCGTTGGGGTCATTTTTGCCGGTCTGTTTTACTTTTATTTGCATTGCTAGTAGCACCGCTACGGCTGATACCGTCTGTGTTGTACCGTAGCTTACCAGCATTTCGGTTATTATGATAATCGTCATCATCGACCTTCAAAGTTTAATTCAAGACAAAGAAAAACGAGGAAAATAAAACACAACAGAAAAGTATTTTTATTCTCCGGAAATAACAACATCAACGGAAGGAGGCCAAACAATGCGAAAAGCTAGGTTACTACGAACAAGTTCCATTTTGAAATTTCTACACTAACGACAAAGCAGGAAGTCATTTTGTAAAAAGTTAAAAATATATTTAAATTGTGTTAACAACTACAGCCACAACCACGGGACGGCTAATCTAAATTGACGTTGTGTGAAACAGGTGAGTGCTGCGTATTTCTCGTAGTATTGCTGACAACATGATTTGACAAATCTATTTTCTAGCGTGTTAAACAACGCGTCAATCAGAGTTGCTATTATTTATTTTCATCGACGATTTTCAACTTCCAAAAATGTCTGTCGTAACTGCTCGCTAGATTAGCGACCTTTTGTTTTTTGCGGCTTCATTATCTGGAAGATAGATTTTCCATGTCTTATAAGTAAAAATCCTTGTTGTGTACAAACTCTTGAAGGAAAAAGATTCTAGATTCTATTCGAAGTACGAACGAGTATTCAAACTGTGTGTATATCATGCCGTTTATTATCACAAAGATTTGTACCAGCATTACAAAACTTAAAAAACTAGAAGTTGTCCAATGAGTGATGATTGTCGATAAAATGACTACTAATAACGAATATTAATAACTTTCGTGTTGCAACGTAAGGTTTCTTGAACAACATGTGGATTATACCCCGAATGAAAAGTCATGCTAGAAAAATCAGATTTTTCTATAGACGCCTCACCTGGTGCACTATCCTGTTTGAACTGCTGACATTCTCAGGATATGACGGCATGCCATAGCGGCGAGCTGTTACAGTATTGAACGGTACAACTACACTATAATTGTGACCTCTTTAATGATTCGTCGTTTGTCTCATTCAAATCCATTTAGAAAATTTAATTATATTGTTTGCTAGAATATATATACAGAAAAATAATAAATGCTCACTTTGTGGTGATCACCTGAACTGAGTTTACGGAACTTTTACTGTACTAATGGCAAACTTGTTTTAGTCATACCGCACCGCATTGATTATGTACACAGATTGTATTAAAAGACAGCGCGGTCCAGTTGGGTAACGCGCATCCCTTGGAGTGTGTTGTCATGGTAACGGTGGTTCAAATCTCAGCGTTGGCAAAATAAAGAATAAAGTAAAAATAAGGTATAATGCTATTATGGTTTGGGCTAGTACTAACATGTGCAGTTGCTGTGCCGTTTCCTAGGTCTGTTGGAAAAACTTGAAATGAATTTCAGTAGGATTCCCAGTTGGGCAGGTCCTTCCTACTATACGTAAAAATAAGTGGTTACGAAAACTTGCTAATAATAAAGTTAAAACAACTGAACGTGCTAAATTGATTAAAGAAAGTAAGCCGCACTCACTCGAGTTGGCCAACGGATGTCATTTTGATAAATCAAACAAGTAAGGTCGATTGCTTTAATTTAGTTTCTTATGTATTTTGCTAGATATTAACAACTAAAGAGAACTTATGCTTCAGATTAGATGTTTTTTTTTCTAACAAATTTACAACGGAGTACAAACAGTTGTCACAAATTCTGCACGCTAAGCGCAAATGTTACGGCTTTTTTTAAAGTGAAGCAGAAATATTTTTATTTAGAATGTAGGACAGGGCTTTATATTTCTGCTGCGTGAGGCATCGTTACAGAGGTCATTGAAATGTCCTTCGTTGAATGATACCTAAGCGCTATGCTATGAGTGAACTCTTTTTAGTTTAATTGGCTTCTTCTGGGTCGGCGGGAAGAAAAACAGAAACGGTCGGTAAGATCTTGCAGTTTCTTTCATAGCTACATAAATGTACACGTATTATAGAAAAACCATGATAGTAATTTCGTAACAATATCAATCTTAGATACTTTGAACTCGAAAATTTGTGACAGTACCGGTTTCGCATGCATCCCGACAACCTAATGCTTTGTGTGTCATTGCTCTCCGGGTGCAACTAATCTGACTTGTTAAATAATCTACTTTAGATGAATTATCAGTATATCATCGTAAACGTTTCTTGCGGTTAGGGTTTACATGAACTTACTGGAATGCCTACGCACTCCAGAACGCACTTCTTTTAGCAGAGAATCGGTCAGTGCAAATAAGAACAGCAAGCAGGGTCTATGATGAATCACAGTCAACACTGACCAAAATAGATAAATATTTTAATCATGAAATTACATTTAAAATATTTAATATGTAGTGTATTTGTAAGTAGGTGTTTACAAATTTAACAAAAAACAGAGAATATCTGTAGTATTCTGTTAGAGTCGATTCAAATATTGATATGGTCAACGAACTAGCAAAAATGCTTTATTGCGTCGTACTAGTTTAGCTAGTAGATAGCTACTTACTGAGTTGTATAGGATCCGTTGCTCCGATCAGTGACTATAGCTTTTTGATTACAGTTGAACCGGATGTTAAAAGCTATATTATTCAAATAATAAAATGCAGCAGATGACGAATGCGTGCGATGATTCTATCCGTTGTAATAATGATAGAATAAGGATAATAGTAATAGACGATGACTCAGAGGCAGCAGCGATAAGGTTGAGTAGAAGGAAGAGGACGATGAAAATAATAAAGGTTTATCGTAAAATGGCGATGACGGCGCCAGCTGCGGCGGCGGTGGTTAAACCTCAGAGTTACTAGGTGGCATTGAAGAGCGATGCCTTCACGAACGGCAATATGCAGTGATGGCAATGGGCAACAGCATCTCCAAAATACGATGCTAGGAGCTAACAGGGAAAGAGCGAATCTTCTTGCTCGTTTACTACTGCTGCTATTGCTGTAACTATACACCTTTAGCTCACGTTGGTTGAATCCTATGGCGTTGGTGTCGCTGCGGTCGGCGTGGTGATCAGCGGCTGACCGTTGACGGCCGTTACCACAATTACGGAATGAACGATCTCGAAGGCATTGACCGCTGATGATGTTACTCTGGTTGCAGTTCTACCAGCAAAATCATGGAAAAAAAATAAAAGTCATGACACTGATGGACATGATGCGAATTCTACAACCATTTCTCGGGATTGAGGAGCATCATTTTGGTTAAAAAATTTTTTTTTTATTAAATGTAGATTATCATATTAAATAGCAATAAAACTAGAAAAAGTCTCGGACAGAAAGTTATGGTGAGCGGATTTTTCAAAAACTGAGCGAAGATAATAAACAGTAGTTTTAAAAAAAATACTTCTACGTAGGCAAGTAAAGTCTAGTGAGAATTCTCGACTGACATCAATTTCTTTGTGCTAGTATGTGCGGCTGAAGTTCAACCATGCTGTAAACCAACTTAACTGAAAATTTTATAGTATTTTCAAGAAAAATGAGCGGCATATGTGTATAACTAGAAACGCTGTTTTTTCTAGTTCAACATTCACTAACGATGGCGCTGCACGGTCTCCTTAGGAAATTATTATCGGAAAATATTATCTGCCTGAAGTTCGGGGTCCTTATAAAATTTTCGTGTGACAACAATTTACGCTTGACCGACATGTGAAAAGTCAAGCTAAGTTTAAAAGTTCTCTCTTCAAAAATTTTATTTCGCGTTTCGGAACATCCTGTGTAGAAACCGACTCATTCATGTCCAAATGCCTTGGTACGCCGTGGTTGATTTTCGTTTGACTCAACGTTACACAGTCGAAGTATGGCAATCCGCGCCACCTCACTACAGTACACGGCATATACCTATTTCGAGTAATATAATATCATACATCTGTGTTTGTTCCGATATATATGTATTAGACATATTTATCTACGCTGATTTGTCTCATTATAAAGCTCTCTAAATCGTTCAATATTACCTACGATATTAATAGGAAAAGCAACTCTTTAGCGACTTAATTGCAAATGGGTTGTAGCACTGACGGAAAGCTTGTTTAGTCATTGAACTACCCGATCGCAGCAACGTGTGCGGCACTTTATATATATGTATACATGCGAGAAGTTAATGTTTGAAGCTTATCATATATCAGGTCACACAGGTCGCTGCAATTGGGTAGCTACATTATATATAATTTTAAAATGTATAATTCTCGAGCATTTGCTGTGTGCAATTTAGTGTAGCGTAAGGTACACGTGCTGAAGACAATAACCACTGTTGACTGACCTGTACGGGGCATTTGGTTCGAATCTGTATATATTTAGTTAAGTGCATATTCCGTAAAAGAATAGCATTTAGCTAAACGAAGCTTGTGAATATGCCACCGGCGCCAATTGTTTTCCGACACGTACTGTATTGCTATTAACAAAGCGTACAATTTTATACTCATGGTGGTTTCTCGGTACCGAACTGATGTTTTTTTCTCTATTAAACGATTTTATAAGTTGGTATTGTCTGATCTGCTTACCAGGTACAAGTGACATGGCATAGAGTAGTGTATGTCCTTGTATGCGTATGCGAGGAAGAACTTTGGAGGTAACTATTGATATTTGAAGGCGGCCCAGTCTACAAAAAAAGTCCAAAGTTCAAAACGAACGACCTAATAGCACTGTGCATAATTTTTGATTTAATAAAAATGATGTCAGCGTTTTACAACGAAGGCCTTCTTGAAATACTCAGCGAATGTTGTGGGCATGTCATACAGCTTTACGTAAAGTGAAGTAAGGTCATTACTTCATTATGTTGCTCAAGTGTGAGTACCGTGGCCCCAAGAAGCAATCAAAGCCGACTTCAATTTGGCTATTGTTTTTCTTCATTTCAACACCGTCATAATTAGCCACGCCACCGTGTGGCAGTCGATTCCAATTATATTAAAATACCTGACATCCCAATAGAAAAGTGAATTTTAGAAGAACTAAATAAACGTTTTATATATTGTAACGTTCAAAAACCGTTACGGTAGATAGGCAGTCTTATCGAATAGAATGGTGATGTTAAGTGATTCTCTCGGATCCGGTACAGAGCATTGATATGAACCATTCTGTCACCGTTGAACCTCCGACGTCACAGCTGTCGTTGAATAATGAACATTATCCGTTCCTCTCAGTCAACGGTCGCTGGATGTACCGCTACAACATCAAGATCGGACTTTCAGCCATTGCCAACATGTTCCTGACTGATCCTGATTTGCGGTAGCATTCACTTCGAATGTGAATGGGTCACGTCAATCGTGGACAAAAATTGTTTGGTGATTCCGCTGAGATATTTAATAACATCAAGTGGCATCATTGAGGGGTTCTTTTCCAGCTGACATAAGGGATGCGCATCTTTGCGATCACAACATTTGGCTTTGTTCGTTCTTTCGCCTGAGAATTATTTAAAGTAACGGTTCCATTTAGCTTTTGCATACGTTTCCAAACATAGTGCTAGTAAACCTTGTAGTGGTACGCATAGATAGATTAGTTGCTTGAACTATTTATCTGGAAAACAGATTTTTGTCGTTTCCTATATTTGCCGGAGTGGCAAAATAATGCTGTACATCATCATAAAACCAAAAGCAGTGGAATTGTTTAGGTTTCCATGAAACCAAATAATGCAACACTTGGAAACAATTACGAACGTGCTAGGATCGGTGTCATGTGACATTCATGGCGGATACCGACAATGCGCCTGTAAAAGGCAAAAGAAAAAGAAACTTTCAACATGCGTGTGTATGTATAGGATAGGCGTAGTACCATCGCACCTTGTAGCGTTGATATCTAAGAGATATAACCGCTCTGGGGTACACCTCTACACTAATAGTAGATAAATGAGTCCGTGCTGTGGCCGGTGCTTGCTCGGTTCGTGTCGAAGATTACATGGACTAACATAAAGAGATGGAACACTAGATTCCGTTATCAAACGAATGGACCCTCTTTTGTATGCAGTAAGCAGTACAAGGCCTCTCTGTTGACCTGAAGGTGGGAGGGAGAGGCAGCGAACGACAGCCGCATGTATGCTACTGCTGCCGCTGGCAGTGCTTAAGTGATGCGTAATGGTCAAAAGTCGAGAATGATTGGTACTGACGCAGTGCAAATTTATCTTGGACGAAACAACTTAGATCGGCGAAATAGTTGAATTTTGTAAACTGGCCAGTTATAATCTAATTGTACCGTTGATTCACACAACTGCAATCAACATTACGCTATATATATATTAATGAGATGTATGTGAAATCGCAAGGAATCGCCACAAGCCAAGATCTGGCCTAGTCAAATAATGTGTGTGTGAAACCTTCTCTCCGGTGGATAAATTAAAGACAATAGGCTGAAGTTCCTCTGTTATCACTGGGTTACTGAAACAATCACAAGAAGAAGCGCTACAGTCGAATATGTCTAAAGGATGATACGTCATGCACCAAAAATATCATTTAATCCCTTTAAGCTCTAAACCAATTAAGTTAAAAAGATGGGGAAATAATAATTGCCACATTTGATATAGTCCCATCTCTGGCCTTGTTTAGTGGAAGCTATTAACTTGAGAACAGCACGGGGAAACAACCTAAGGCATCCGAGCAGTTAGGAGCTACAAGCAGAACAACCTGCTAATTTACCATTATATCTTGGGTGAACCGATCGAAAACCAATTTCCAACAACGATTAGCGAACAGCTTTTTATTGTCATTTGTCGATAAATGATTTTTTTTGCTAAGATGACTGAATATATCGCTCACATATCGCTTTCTTGTATAAAATGTAAAGCTTCAAGGCCTTTAATAACACGGTTCCCAAATACAATTTTCATCCGTGACCATAACCAACATTGCGTCGTGCAATGCAAAAGACTGCAAGGAAAGATAGGAAATAATTTCTAGGAACGGAGTAATTATGCCACCGAGCTTCCACAGTATTATAATATTTGATTGTGTACATGCCTTCCCATTCTAGCTAATGAACTAATCTTAGCTTCTAAATATATTTCATAAGTCTACCAAGTAGCGCTGTCGAAAATAGATTTACAAAAAGAGGTTATACATATGTGGTGAGCATCAGTGAATCTTAATAGCCGTCTATCTTAGTAGTACTAGAGAGATCTGGTCGGTGACCTTCGTTACTGCGTCAGTTTTTGGTACTCAAAAAGGCGGACGATATTTTTACTTATCTGCTTGAATGTAATTATTTCATCGGGACGCGTTTGGACACTTTGGTTTTTTGCTAATCCGTTTAGGCCAGTGGATGGTCATGATCAGTACTATATTCCAGCGTCTACCTCTTCAAGGCAAATTACGATGATTTTATCATTGTGCAATGGGCAGTTGGTAAGTAGCTCAAATAACGATGGTTCGAAATAAACGAAGCTAAACGATAGCGTAAAGGGTAATGTATGCAAAACCTGTTAATATTTTTTATATTTACTTGTATTATACATATCTAGAATCAGTTCAATCCGTAGCTAACCGGCGGCCCCATTTAGCGCCCTTTAACTTATTGCCTATTATTTTTGTGAGTGAGAGCACTGTGGTATTAAGAGTTCAGCTCAGTTCAGGAATACTGATAAGTTCCACCTAAGTAAATATCTTCTATTTACGAAAGCTCCCCTGGATGCTATTATCATAACAACTACTCAGGCAGGCACGTTAACGGTCTGGCGTTGCCAATGTGTGCACTAAGCAAAAACATTGGCTATACGTATCTGTTTAGAATATGTATGTGAACGCATTTGTACTCTTTGTGTTCCACCAATTATTCGTTGTCACCTGTGAAGATAACGATAACGAAGTAGAAGAGAATCTCTGTAGAAAAAAGGAAGCTGAGAGGCCAGGGGTTTGCGCAACGAGGTTTGTCCAGTATAAGAAGTGGCCAACAATAGTTTTTTTGTGTTTGTGCTGGATGCGTTCAGCACAGCGGGAGAAGTCTAACTGGTTTATGGATGTATCTATTTAGGATTTGTCCGAAATAGCTTCTGTGTTCTAAGCATCGATAGGTCCCTTCTATTATTCGCTAATGACAAGCGATAAGATCTAAAACAGGATTTAATTGTTATCGTTTACCACTCAGCACTGATAAGGGTCACTTGAATCATTATTAGAAAAGAATTATGTAAAATAAAGTTGAACAAACTTATGCCACAGGAGATAATGGTTATGCGCGACCTAACCTAAATTGGCTTTGCTGTAGCTTCAACGAATTGGCCACGGAAAACAGGGACCGCTTGCAAGACAAACTCGGACATATTACTCAGAGCAGTGCTTTGTGCAGCGTTTAAAGAAAATCCATCTGTAAAGATTGCAAGGCAAAACAGATTAACCTAATGGAAGGACGACGCGCACCGGTTATGTAC
Source organism: Varroa destructor (assembly GCF_002443255.2). Lineage (NCBI taxonomy): Eukaryota > Metazoa > Arthropoda > Arachnida > Mesostigmata > Varroidae > Varroa > Varroa destructor. Next base: position 1,643,096 of record NW_019211460.1, read on the forward strand.
TGAAACAACTAGAGCGAAGCTATAGAAGAATTTGTCCTCAATGTTGGTTTATGTGCTTAGTTGAACCACAACAAGGTTTTGTTCGAAGTTAATGGGTTTGAAATGTAAGGTTACCGAATTTATCCGAAAATTGTATTTAATAAACGTAAAAATATAAAATACAAAGTATTTATAGTCGCAAAGAAGCGACGGCATTTTTTGAGACAAATCGTAAAATTGAAATGACTCTATCTATCAAGATCACGAAAACATCTCCTAAGTAAGTTACCATATTAAGCGGATATACAAATTTTTTTGGTTTCGCAAAAGCGCTGTGCTCTATAAGATAATTATAAGAAATACTCGAAATACATTTTGATTCATTTCCATTTAGCGCATTGCTGAGTCTCAAATAGATTCTCAGTTTTATTAAACTTTGATTGACGGCCTTGAGCGGTTGTTTTGTAGCCTGTTACAGTGAGATCAGTTGATGACGCAATGTCGATCCGCTTTGGTTAGAACAAACGTGCTTATATTTTTATTTGCTTACTTTGGTTGTTCAGGTTAAAATATCCGGCAGATGAAGCAATAGAAGTAGCAGTATCACGACCAAGCTGTCTTCATGAACCTTACTTTCGTTTCCCATGGATACAATCAATCCTTAAATAATAGCGATAATTGCTAAAAATGAAAAGCTGTTTCAAGCAGTCTTAATAAAAATGACACGTGTGTGAATAATAATCAGTGGCCTGACACGGCATATTGGCTAGCACAGGGTGTCCGAGAATGTACTCGGGAATGGTATATCAAACTGTACCCGATAGAGTCTGAAATGTATCCGAACTGTCGGACCGTCGAGTTGCACTAGCAGCCTCATACAGTAGCAGAGAAGTTCCCGCTGAAACGTTTAAGGTCTTCAAACTTCGTTGTCGCAAATGTTAAGTGTACTTACAGTAATTAAATTGCCACAGTCTTTTTTCTGAAACTTGCTTTTTTGGAGTTTGATATTCCGCAAGGGTACATGCGTTTTATACGCAGGCTCAGTCGAAACACGTTTAAGGCAAAACGTCAATGTCAAGCGTTGAATGGGCTTTGTACTTTATGGAATCGACTGTTGTCACATACGGCACGACGATTGGGAAAGCCATGGCTAGAGCAAGTCGTAGGGCATGAAGACCGATAGCGGCAACTACGTTCAGTTCAGTTAGTTGACAATTCAATGGAACGAATTGGTCAGAAGCAAACAGAAATGGTCAGAGCTTCTCGCAGTAGTAGCGCGTGTTCCGCTAGTAGCGTTGGCAGTTGCCACCCACACATACAGTGCTTTTGCAGTAGAAATAACGGTTGAAGGTTAAAGTTAGAAAAAGAAGCGACATTTTTATCCTGTTCTCTAGGCAGCTAGAAGCTTCGTTAGGTTATGGCGAATATGACATCTTTGGGAAAAATCAGTTTTAGTAGGAATATACAGGCAGATTTTAATTTAAACTAAAAAAGGAGCACTATTTTTGGCAGTTATCAATACGGTAAAAAAATTGGCAAACGATTCAGCTCGCCGAACTATATAAAAATAGGTACGAAAGTTGTTTTCTAGAAAAAAAAAAAAAAGATCCCTTTCTATTTTTATCATGGAGTCGAACATATTGTAGTATGTTGCCAAAATACGGTCATGAATATTATGAAAATCATCGATACACCCATATGGTTATTCTATTTTCTCTCTGAGTCATGGAACTCTAGGTTGGTGTCACTCTGAGATGGTGTCCGCAGTATCCGAAAGTTAGTTATGGATCAGCGATTTCAGACGAACGGCTAAACTGCAAAAAGAGCATATGGCACACGATACAGAGTACCGTAATTCTTATAAGGTACTAGGATGAACAAAGTAGGATATCTGGCTTAGGGTAATTAACGAACTGAAGTAAAATAACGGAACTATTGAAATTATGCGGAATGGTTTGACCACTGCAGCGGGTTCACTGTGACAGAAGCTGCAAAACAAGGATAACTGCTCCATAATGAGGCAGGGTGCAACGGCGTCCGTTAAGATATAGGCCGAATGGCGCCATTATTCCAATTTTTGTTAGAACTATACCTTCATCGGCCTTCCTATTGTCACTACTATATCGTATATCTGAGTTAAGGCTATCTATTTAGATGACGAAAAGGGGAACGATGCAGGACTGACGTCTTTGTCTTTTTTGTGCTCACTCAAGATTTTCAGGCTGATACACGTAAAATGCTTTCAGCAGAGTGAGTGACATGTTTTGAATTTTCAATACATGTTTGCCCGAGTTTCTTGTTCGGCGACATTGACAACATCTGTATTTAGACAACTTGCGAATGACCCTTTTAAATATCAATAAATAAATCATTTTGGAGACCGCTCAACCTCAATACTTTCATAACGAAGAAATTTATTACCATTTACTTCAAACGCTAGATATCGATAGATGTATATCAACAGAAGAAATATAATTCGTGTAATTAGTGCGTTTTTTAGTTAAGGACAAACTTTTCGCAATTACATTCCATTGAAGCTTACCATCATGCCCACCCGTGTAGCCTATTACTGTACGATTAATTTGTTTTATTATTCTTATTACAGGCAATATTGAAAAATTGACAGACTCGCTGGTTGGCAAAAATATATTTCGCTCTTTCGTGAGCTCCTCTCTGTGTTTTTCTGTAACTACAGCTAGTCAATCAGCAGTCAGTTTGGTCGTGAAGACGCATCAAGAATTTAGTGGGAAACGGGCATCTACTTACTTCAAGGCTACACTGAACCAGTAATAAGAGGAAAGGCGTACGGTTCTCTCCTCAGAAAAAATGAAGCTGCGGTTTTGATTAGTGTTTGACGTCTCCAGTGACGCTTCCTTTGCAGCCTAGACTAAGTGCGTTTCAAGTCTCCGGTTCGTACGACTACGATAAGCACCCTACTATGAACGTATAGATGCAAATCAATCGAAAAAACGTGTTGATGCATATATTTATTTAGCGCTATTCCTGCCGTGTATGGAGATTAATATTAATCTATTGTCATACCTTTGCTCAAAGATTATCCGATGATGCCCTCGACATTACAACAAGGTGGACATTTAACAGACAAATAACAAAATGTGCAAGAAAGGAAACGCGTTACTCTGTCATAGTAAACACTTCGATCACTGTGGCATCCCTAAGGACAACTGATATGACCTAGTTACACGATGATTAACTATTGAGACAGCAACGACCCGTAGCGAGAACAATGCAAATCACTGAGGTAAGATCCGCGCCGCATTTCGACGTTTACTTTTACCTAACAAATCAAATATACTAAAGCGAGCATTAGAAGCAGGTTCGCCAACGGACGCACATGAACTACGAGCTAGACTCGTCGCCATCAGTTGAAGTGGGTTTTACGAACATTGGCGAAACAGGACACGGTGTCGCATCACCTGTTCAGTCCTGTATTCGACACCAAAGCGAGTTCGGGACAGAAATCTAAAACTATATAACTATGCTACTTATAAAGACCATTTAGAAGCTCAAATGAAGGGCTTCTTAGCTCCTTGTTAGGGCTTCAATGTCTTAGAGTCCGCTTAAGTAAGGAGTTAAGGTTAATAGACAAAAAAGCGGTTTGACATGGCGCCTACTCATGCACCGTTATCTCTAACGGGTACCTTGGAGACTTCTCAGGAATCGTCCCCAAAATGGGACTATATTCAGCAGACGAAGCGCCATCTTAAAGACAGACTGCAACGAAGAACAGGCAACGCAGCTCCAGCGGTTACCGAGTCCACGATACAGTATCAAGGTACATAAGATCTTATTAACATCGAGCATATACCTACGTGTCTGTGTAGGTGAGGGTAGAAATCAACACCCGTGCCTAGATCTCTTTAAGGGCTACAAAGGAGTATTCTTGAGCATTGTAATCTCTTATGCCGAATCGACCTTTCCTTCATATCATCGCCTAGATATCGATAGCAGCATCCACTTGCAGATAGCTGGGAAATTCTAAGAAGCTTACTTGATCTTAGAAACGATTTTTAGAGGATTGAAGGGGCTCGACATGTTTCTGCTGTAGATTTCTAAACAACAGTTAACTTGAATCGTTTCCTGTGGTACAACCTATCGTCTCTGTTTGGATCGTAAAGTATATTAAAGGGAATACAATGAAACTATTCACCGCCTGGTTTATTTGTTAACAAATTACTAAGTGTAGCGGTGTTTTTCGACAATATTTTGTTTGCAGGCTTGGACAGTCTCAATAGTGGATCGTCAGGTTCACCTTGCGGTTCGCCTTCATCGACCATTTCTCCCCTGCATGCTGCTTCCTCGAATTCAGGTGACTTCATTAAACTTCAGACGTAATGCTCATTCTTGTAAAAGACCCAATTTCGGACAATTTTGTAGTGACTACTTGTAACCGGCCTATAGAACACTGCGCAAGTTCAGCTGTTTCTTACTGCTATATGGTCGCTCAGTTGACTTATGACGATTACTAGTTGGCGGCTAGTTGAAGTGTTTTCGATCTGTTTCGCTATTTTTCAAGAATGGAGTTGTGCCATAGAGGTTTGCATGGCTAACCATTATTATGTATGGGCGACATATTTGCCGGCACCTAGCTAGCTCTTTTCAAACGCGGTTCGTGACCATATATTGTCATGATATGGTGCACAATCCAAGTTGTTTGTGTATTTAAGGGAAAGCATCGGTACTATAGTTTCTATGCTTTGCATTTAATCAGTAATTCATTCCGTCAATCGCGGAGCTGGCTGTACAAGTATTTTTGCTAAGTGTATCAGCCGCCCCGTTAAACTCTTATAATTGCGCTATTTTTATTTACTCGGAGAAAAATATGCCCCTTTCCCATAGTGTGAGGTAACAGCATTTGCTAATTAATATTCTTTTTTTTCTAATAGCAGCGAGGAGATTAAGTGCTGTTTATATACCAATAGAATATATTTAATCAAATACTCATATTTCGCTCTGTTGACCTCCGTCTAGAACGTGCGTACTACTAAGTTAAATAAGCCGAGCCGACAGACAGTTTCGTTTCAGCTGTTCATGTGGTGGAGTTCGGAGTGCTAAATTAAATAAATTCAATTCTTTATCGCCTTAAGCCATTTTGGTTCTTTCAATAGAGATAAGGCGTAACACAAACAGCAAACTTCTACACTACAGGGGTGTCTAACACCCAGACGGACATCACTTTAAAGTAGGCTGTTTTTTTTTCCGCAGAAACAGAAAATGATGCCATTAAGTATGTAAGTGCTAAACACTTTTGACACATTTTGTTACGAAAATTCCAATATCAATACAAAGTCATTCTTGTTTGCTATCTTGCACTAAATTGCTGCCAGACAAACAGCTACAGGTATGTTAGTTACACAAATGAAGTAAAAAAAGAGCAAACATATCTACGTTTTAGGTTTTCTTTCACGTTAGAAATATTTTTACGGGTATTTTTAGTTGAATGCTTGCCAAAGCTGTAGTACAAATCATCAACTAATCTGCTCAATTCTATTTCAGCCGGCAGATGTATCGAGCTTCATGGTGGGGGGGGTCCTGGGGGTGCCGGAGGCCCGGCAGCAGCACACAACCCGAACACGTTTACCTATTCGACGGCAGATCTGACTGACGTTATTGTGCTTGGCTCTCGTTGGTCTTCACATCGTTTTTGGTGTTTTGGCCTAAGCCTCGACGAAGTGATAGCTGAAGACGGCAAAAAGTGGGTCTACATAAAGGTAAATTAAAGGAAAGAGAGTTCGATCGATTGGCTCGCTATACACCAAAAAGCCGATTTTTTGGCTATATAAAACTGAACCAAATATTTGAAGCAATGGTATGTCAATGGAAAAATAAGTAGCTACTCTTAATTACTGTATTCAATGGATACGGGCAAGTCATTATATTTTTCTTATTTGTTGTTGTTTTCCGCCGCTTTGCAGCGTATTGTTCCACGTTCCGCAGCTGATCGGTCATTGTGCGTGCAATTGGACGTCATCTGCTCGGTCAATGATCAGGGTGTGAAGCACAAAAGCCGCGATAGAGTACGCGAACTCATCTCGCAGTCCGGCGAAAATCTGCTCCTAAAGGTTGTGACAGCGAATCCCGTCCGGCTAGCCAACACGCGTAAGGATATTCTGCAGGTAATCAGCTTATTCCGTACGTTCCCGTTGTTGTTTCGTACCCACGAAGTTTCTCTCTGGGCTACGTAAAAATATATTGAAATATTACCTCAGCTGTTGAACACAGACACGTAAGACCAGCTCTATAAGCGTTCTTACACTGAGCGAAAAATTTAAAAGTTATTATTGACAGGCGTTTGCTATAGTTCATAGGTCACACAATATTCGGCAGCGACACTAGAAGCCAACAAAATAGAGTGTGACAAACAGGATGTAAGATTAACTAGATACATCAACAGGCAAGATAAGTTAAGGGATAAGTTACGTTACAGTATTGAGCGAAATAGCTTTATCTGTTGCATTTTTTTTTTATTTAATTAGGTGATCGAGCGATACGGCACGGTAACCCTCGAAGCGTACGGAAATCCATCGTATTGCGGATTGCATGTTGATGTTGGCTTCAAGTTCATTTCGACAGTAAGTTACAGTGCCGAACTGAAAAAGTTTGTCACTGTATACGTTATCAGCGAGGTTCGTATTTTAGCTTCAGCCGAATACGGCAAACGTATATATTGCGTCGAAAGAAAATATGGCCGATGTAAATCTATTTAGTTTGCCTATAGGAGCGAATAAGAGATACCCATTTGTTTTAGTGTATTTCGAGATTGAAGGTAAAAATAGAAATTTATGCGAGAAATTGATTTAAGTAAACAAAATGTTAAATATGAATGAGAAGTTATAAAAAATTTAAAGTAGTAGTGTCAACGTTGTCATCGATGAGTAGGTTGAATATTATCGCGTCTCATCGATATTGCACGATTCCTTATGCGACGCCATCTGTTATTTCTATATAATTTTCAGGTTGATGGTCGCCGATATATGGATCTATCACAGAAGCAGTGTCTTTTCATGGGAGATGTCTTAGTATGTGTTAACAGAACTAGTATTATAGACGTTTCCCGAGGCACGGTAAACAAACTCATTCGGGAATACGACAGGTGCGCTAGAACGGCGAGCTCGCTTTCTTGTGTATTAATGAAAAAGTTGCGAATTATATTTCCGTTTCTGAACTAATCTAGAAGTACTACATTGTATGAAATTAGTATTACAATTTACGTAGTAAAAACCGTTTTTTTGGGACTGATAATTTACGTTTACGCGAATTGTTAGATTTCATCGATTCGTATATTCAACTAAATCCCTGGCCGGGAAAAAACTTCGGTGCGCTGGTCAAAGCCTCGGCACACACAACAAAAATATTATGCACTTATAGCAATTATGTAATTACGATAAGACGTGTTGAGGTTTTGTATGTCTTATCTTCTTTATAGGAAAAGCTCTCTGATAAAAGCTTGTTCGAATCTCTTCTAGCCTCTGTGTGATATATCGATGAATGGTAATGGATAATGCTTTGTAATTTGTTGTACTGTACTTATGTATCGAAGCGATGTGTACCTCATGTAACTTAATTTGTTAATATGCCATCAAGCTCGTTCGTCCTGTGCTAATCGAGGTGCGACGCGCGTATCGACTAGAGGTGTAAAAGTTACTATAGCGTCTGAGACCGCTTCTATTTGACCTGAGCTTGTTGTTCACAGCGGTGGATGCTCTAAGAGCTACAGACAGACTTACCAGTTTGTTGTTATTATTATGTTTTGCGAACGAATGAACGCATTTGCCATTGGCTAATGTACTTAGTATCAGGACTGAGTACCTCGACCAATTTTCGCGATAATAGACATGTGCTTGCTAGCCAATGAAACCTTAACCAGTTCAACTCAGGGCTAGCCACCCCTTAGCCTCCTTAGAAAGGCTAATTGATCCGAGAATCGTGAATCTACGACCAGTTTTTTTTCGTACCTCAAGCGCGAAAACAAACTTTTACTAGAGTTTAAAGTATATGCCGTCAACTCTCAACATGTCGGATTCACATTTAAAGGCTTATCCAGGTAAATGGCATCTCGGTGACCTAAACACGCCGGCCTGCACCTGTGTGTTATGAACCGCGATGTTACGGATCATTGTCTCTTATGCCCTTTGTCTTTCTTATCTCCTTAGGTTTACGATAAAAGTAGCAGCAATGTCGGTTTTACGACGGGAGGTGATCAAGGAAGACGTACGTGTTAAACGACGCCAGCTTGAGGTCGGGGATCTCGATGACTCAGTCGTACGGCCGTCAGGTGGTTTACCACCGATCACGACGGCCACAAACCTGTCACCAACGGCAACCTCTCGACACACGCCGGATCCCCGTCATCTTCAACATCAGACTCCCGCGACAAGTGAGGGCTCTGCTACAACAGCGTTAACGGTGTCTTCACCTGACGGCTGTGATTCGCTTCAAGCCTCATCGCAGCTTCACAACAGGATCAACAGCAGCAACACGATCAGTGAGAGTCATAACCGGAGTCATACGCTTCCCGCTGTTGCTGCCATCACGAATGGCGGCAGCAGCAGAAGTTAACAGGGTTGATTCAAACTCAACTTAGCAGTAACTATATCGATCAAAGTAAGCAGCTCGAAACGTTTCGAGCAAATGAAGAAGGTCAGCGATGCTGTCGTGAGCGAAAACACAAACAGAATCAGTGAAATATGGTAGTCTGGACTGATCCACACGAAGTTCGCTCATAAATTGCAATGAAAGGTATTGCGAACTCCTGTCAAAACGATTATTTCATATTTTGTAATGACGCCGTTGTCACTGAGATGGATCCGTATTTTGAATTTACAACGTCAGTTACGCCTGTGTGCTGGCTCAAGTTGTTGCTCCGCTTGTTGAAACGTCAAAATAAGATTGGATCCAATCAATGTAGGCATATATAAGCATGTAGGCATATTGTGGGAGCTAGCTGAAATGACTATGATTACAAATATTGGTCCAATGAAGTTCTACCAGATTATATTACAACTACCGTAAACTGATAGCGTTTTATTTTTATAAAAAAGGCCGAGAGATTTTTTATATATGACCTAATTCATAACCAGATAAGATAAGATTGACCAGCCAGCGTATGGCACCGCGGTAATTTCTGTCGACGACTGTTAAACAATCAATAATGTATAAATTTCGACAGTCAAGGTAAGCATAACATCATACAAAACGGCAATGCTATCATAGTGAGGTGCTAGCAATGATACAGATATACATAAATGCCTTGATTGAACAAACTTCCAGAGTAGATATTGTTGTGAATAATATGCTTGAGCGTCGGTTCTGCGGTGTGCTTCATGGGTGTTTTGTAACTGGTCACACTTTCCCACTATAGACACGCAGATGCAGTCCGATACAAAATTTGAAGTTCCGTACCTCAGTATACCCTTTGGCGTTTGAGCTTTTGGTTAACTAGCCGGAAAAATGAAAGGTACACTAGCATTTGTACCCTGTCTGCACTAATAAATAGGAAATAAAAAAAACATTGCCAACTGAATCAGTGTACAGAATTTTTAATGAAGAATAGCTTTGCCTGGGATTATCCTGTCTCACTGGAACACTTCTGGTCTAGTTAAGGATGAAAAATCGCTTGTAATCACAGCTTGGTACCTATACTGTTATTACTTCTTACATATATCATAACAGTATAGATACCTCCATGGTGCAGGACTGAGAATAAGAGATTAACGCAAAATAACACCACTGAACCAAATGCTCGAATTAAACAACGAATATGATACATTGAACGACCAATTATTACTGAGTGTCACTATCGGATTGTTCGTTTGTGCAGGGGCGCCTGTTGTCAAAGTAATCTGCCTCATCGATCGATCGATGAATCGACCTTATTTTTTTCCATGTTTTTTTTTTGTTCATCTCTTTACTCAGTCCATCATTTACTGAAACTGACTCATTAAAATAATGATGATAAACAGCTGTCAGTTTAACGTATCGTCAGCTTATGGTACAATCGTAATGGTGTTTTTAGCTCCAACGGTGAAAATTGGTAGAGTGTACTCACGAGAGCCGGTAACGACACGGAAACGATGTCGAGAATAGTTTCCGCAATGGTTTTTTTCGATTTTAATGTTCACCGGAACAAATGGAAATCCGTACAGCTATATATATATATATATAAACGCACGCACTTACACACGTTTCTACATGTGTGTGTCTGAATCTGTGCTGCGCAGCCTGGATAGGCAGCAATGATTAACTTATATCTGAGATAAGACTAAATGGAAATCGTGTATATTGATATGGCTCTCGATGCTCGAATGAAAGGCAGAACCCGGTTATTCTCAAGGAAGTCGATAACTCCCTTGAATAACGCCGTTATTGTGGTTAATTTTCATCGACTTCCTACACTTGTCTGTATAAAATATTATATTCATATACGCATATAAATGTACAACTAAAAAACCTCAAAATTAAGGCCGCAAAGCCGAACTCGCGTAGAGAAGGTGACACGGCGTTTTTGTAGGTTTTGCCTTAACTGTGCGACATAAAGGTTTGGTGAAAAGTTGTGTAAGTTGCAAATAATTACAGATTTATAACGATATTTATTTTGATACTAAATGTATTAAAATGGATGATACTAGTTGACGGTTAAGCAGCGACTGACTGGCATTGTATGTTGAAATGTGCGATAGAAGTACAGTCGCATTGGATAATGTATAAACCTTAACTGAAATAAAAAACTTTGAAATATATACAAGATACTGTTTTGCTCTTACTTATTCCTTAGTTGATAAAAAAATTGACCTATTATTGCAAAATGTATTCGTTTTTTGCTTAAATACGGAAACGTTTTAAGTCAACTAAATGGCGCCTACAATTCTCAGGCATACAATCAATGTGTTGATTTCGATTGAGTTCTAACAGCCCCAAAAATTTACCACAGAACAGCCTATCGAGACAAGTGATGGCCGCGGTAACTAGGCAAGTTGAGGTAGGGCGCCGAACCAGCAACCTATAAGGCCTTGTGTTTGTGCCTCTGGTTTTTACTAGCTTCTTGAGTCTTTCATGTCAGCATGCGGCGCAGTTGCGCGTTCAGCGTACTATCTGTTATTTATTCGAAAAGGTCGCGGTATAATTTAGAACGAAAATACGAGTTAAGCCTTTGCTCAGAAACCTTTTCTTTCTCAAATATTATTGAAAAAATCCACCTACCTGGTAACAGGTAATACATTGCCCTGTAAGTTGCGAACAGTTTTTCTCTAGGATTTTTGAAAAGCTTTCTAAAAATCATCTATTTGCCTACTGAACAAAAGCTTCTTCTTAGACGATTGCTTTAAGTTTATATATGCTACGATTAAATAGCAATCATTTGTTAATTTGCAAATGGCCGATAGCAGGTCCTCTCAGTTCTTTTTCGAAATACAGCTTGTATTGAGTACGAGAAATAAAATCCCTGACATTGCTTCTTTCGACTCGATTATGGCGTGTTTATAATTTAATTGTTTGTATACATCGCAAACGATTATTTATATGTTGAGCGTGCCTTGCTGACCCTAGTCGTGATGTGTAAATTTTTTTACAATCACAATTAGATATTTGGTTTCCATACGAAAACATTCTAATGACTTTCTTACTTAACAAAGCTCAGTTGAGATGAACAGAAGTCAGTAACTTCGGTGCACTTTTGATCACGTCTGTGATCTCTCTGCTCAAACAAACCGCTCAGAGGACTAACAGATATTTGTTAGTTACACATACTGCAGGCCTTACTATATAGCCCTAGATTTCGACTCCTAGACTTGCTAAGTACCAAAGTAGATAATGGGGCCTAATCTATTTCATTTCATGGTCGGTAGCAAAGATGCTTCACTATAGCAGGTAAGCTCTATCAATTACATAGTGTTTCTAACTAGCTTTTCGGTACCGTGGTTACATCGTTAACTATGAAACGTCGCAGTAAATCTGCCAACGTTCATTCTGATGCTCACGTATCCGTTTTAACACCACCAAAAATATTTACGGTCTTCTTGTCGCTCGAGAGTAAAATATAAAGCTGGATCAACATGCGAATAGACCTCAGTCGGAATCGGCTTCAAATGAAAGTATCAATTCGGATAAGAACATGTTGCCAGTGTAGTGTCCGTTTTCGAAAAATAATCAGCCTGAGCCTTTTGACCCCACCTGAAGGACGAGCGTCCGGTCAGTTGGAATACAGATCCAGTCAGCATGTCTTGCGTGAATGTGTAAGCTAGGGTCGTCGTTTGCGAAAAGCTTCCTTACAGATAAATCCGTCAGTTAGGTAATTACCACCTTTGATCATATAGCTGCTTCATGGCAAACGACATAGTCAAACTCCGACAGATTCAATGTAACAGGCCTTTGTAAATCGGCCACCCCTCCGATCGTCGCTGCTCCGTAGTACCCACAATAGATAAAAGGTTTCCATACTTAAAGCGTATTATTAATAAGATTCAAATTGACAGCAAATCCCTGACGGGTATAAGTAAACTTTACATGTACATATATATGCACCAGATCCACTTAAAGCTTATATACTATTACTCGTTGTTCGTATCTTTGCATTCGCCAACGGGGCTGTGTATTTCCCGACATCTAGTCATGTATTTTTCACGTTCATGACTTTTTCAGAGCCTCGAAGGGTGGCGACTCGACGATGGCCGAAAAGCTGAAGGCTTTCTGAATCTCCGTTATTATTACTCGCGGTTCACACGGAGATTTTGCCCGAATTGCGAGTCTGCTTTATGCTTTAAGTGGCCTCGAATCTCACTTTTCTATATAATTATGTGTATTTTACGAATACGCAATTATGATTCTACGAATAAATTTATATACAATAAGATTTATCAAAGAAATGTCATGATGAATGATGTTTCTCGCACTTTTCTGTGACCCTCATTGATCTCGAGGAAGCAAAAAAACAACGAAAAACTTTTATACTCAAACGGCGAAATTATTGAACGTTGACACTGAATGTTAACGAAGTGTTTAGATGTGTCCCTAAATCGATGGCCAAAATATATTTCTATACCGGATGTCCCAAATGGCCAATCCCATAGGGGGTAATAGAGCACAGCATTTTTCCCAATACGGTTATGCAGGGAAACTCGTACGTCTACCGCATAGAGCGGAAATATTAAACATAACAGAGACCTCTTAGTAAATGAAACGCTAAATAGCAATGATTCCTGATTTAGCTAGCGCTTTAAGGCTTCCCTTTTCTGTATACCTTAGATGCTATAAAGCGACAATCGCCTTTGAGGACACAACATTTGCTTCGCTTTCTAAGAAGTTACGGTCGTGTTAATGTTCATGATTATTATATGTTATTCGTGCCTTAACCCTGGCAGTTGGGCCGTGAGGCATGACCACCGACGGCTGGCCCCTGCCACCGCACAACCAATTGTGTCTACGCCCATGTTCGAACCCAGGCCATTATGTCGCTAACTTCAACAAGCAACTACGTTAGCCGACGTGCAATGACGAAAATAGAAAACTGATATCGGAGTCATTTGTTAAAAATTTTGCTCGAGAACCCAAGTCGGTTGATAGCAACTTTCAGATGTCAGGCGCTCCGCCAGGGGGACCGCCAGTGCTCTACTGCATTTCGTCTTCAACATTTAACTGTTTTTTTTTTAACAGACCATGTTGTGATGGCAACACATTATAGTTATATAATATAATATTATATAATACAAGTAGGAAAATAGTGTTTTTCGATGAGTCATTAGCTGTTAAGATGAGCTGTTCGGAAGGCTCCCACCTGGAGCACTGCCACTTGCGCTTAGCGTAATAGTGACGCTTAACAACAAAGCCCCTCAATAATGCTCCGTATATTATGTGTCAATATATGTATTATACGCGTTTTGCGGTTTTAGTTGACATACCGTGTCGAATCATGTCTAACTTGTGCAAAATTAAACGTTACTGTATTTGTAACTGGGCCGTTGTAAGGTTCTATTAAATAGCAGTAATAATGCATCTATCCATAGATAGTTTAAGGCATGAATGCTCTTGAACGTTTCTTGTATTTGATTAACCTGTCTCCCAGAGCACACGGTGCGGCATTCGACTGTTGTACCTTAACGGGCTTACGTCATGTACCAGCATTGTATTAAACGTTTTATCAGACGCCTGGCTCCCAGTGCCAATGGACTCGAATCCAGATTACCGCTAGTTAGGTAAACAAGCTACCTATTGCGCCATCACCGGGGCACGACGGTCGCAGCCTTTGTGTGTATTTGAAACGTACACATCCGTTTTATAGTGCCGCCATTACCGGATAGCCGTACCATGCGAAACGTGTAATTAAATAAGGAAAGTATGAAAGCGAATTTGTTTTCTAATTCAGTAGGGCACAGTGGCAATAGTGCTTTGTCCTTCTATATCAATGTTGAATCATGGTTGACATTGCGGCGATGACCTCAGTAGCATCAATGCTGAGACCCGCCGTTCAAACGTGACAAGTGTACGTACCGTAAAAAATACCTATTTGTTATATATTTTTCCCTTTCTATCGTAAGTATCATTAAATAATTCCTACGTTTCACGTGTTCGACAGAGGCTGCTGAACGGCCTGATCGAAATAAGTCGAGATAGATAAATGAAAAGTTTCAAGAATTATTTATAAAACATGCATGTTGTCGGTTTTTTCGGCTTTTGTGTACCTTTGATGTATGGGAAGAGACGGCGTTAAACTGCTGTAAATAAACGACCGCGGTGGCTGCTGGTAAAATTGAGGATCTCTAGTTTAAGATTTTTTAAATTAAAAGCGTAACATAAATACCCTTCGACCCAGCCACACATTTTATGTTGGTTCACACAACTATTGCGTATTTTCTGTTTTTGGTCTTCAAATCTGGCCTTTAGATGCCATTAAATGACAAATTCTGTAAATATGGTAAAGTGTATATAGTATTAAAGCACTTTTCGAGCTACGAAGCAGTTCAATGGAGTTGGAAGCCTATTTCTGAAAATAATCAACAAAATAATAAATGAAAAAATAATAAAATACTAAACCTTACAACACCAGGGCATGCCTAATCAAGAGATTATCATGTCTGATTTATATATATTTATATTAACCAAATGTCTCTATAAATCATAATGGTACTATATAATTGGAAGATTCTTTCTTCAAGAAACGCTAAATATAAAAAAAAAATAGGTAAACATTCGTGTCATTTGCCAATCGCACGTGTAACATCGTATATACTTGACAAAAAAATTAATATATTTTGAAAATGTTGCTATGATTACAGAGGAGAAATTTTCTGCTTTCAGTCAGTATACGTATTAGCACTTAAAGCAACGAAAAGCTAAAAAAAAAAAACATGACAAACTAAGAACAATGGCTAGCACATAAAAACAAAATACAACAATATTCCACATTCTACAAAGATTACGTTACGTTAATTATAACAGAGAATATAGTTTTGGCGTTTTTATACAGTCCGTGTAATTAGGATGTGTGACATTAATTGGAAGTGTTAATTAAATTGTTCTATTGTTAACTTATTCTCGGTAATTTCCTCTATTCTACATGTTCCAATTAGTGAGAAAATTATCGATATATGCTATTATCAGCTAAATAGATTTAGAGTCTGGCCAACAAATAAGAATGATGCCAAATGATCAAAGGCAAAGGAGTGCGTGGTAGAGATTAGGGCTAGATCATGTACCTCGTAACACTGCGTGGGCTCGCGTTCGTCTAGTGTAAGTTGTTTATTTATAACTACCTCTACTTCCTTCTTCATACACTTTACTACACATACGTATCGTGATACGTTTTCTAAGTATTGATACATCTGCCGGTACGGAGAATTATGCTAAAAATTAAATGTGGGAACTTATAAAACCTACATCTAACGACAACTTAAGCTAACTAAGAATACTCGTCCGATTCAGTATTCCACATTTAGGAACGGATTCTCTTGTGTTGTCTGTTAACTTAGCAAACATATCACTCTGAATAGAAACGGGACCAGTGATCGCTGGTTCTAATCTGTCAATTAAACGACCTGTTTGAATAGACACGAGGATGATACCTTATAACGTATCTTTTTGTCAGCCTGAAATCGTTCGCTGATTGAAAGTAGCCGAGCTACACCAGCGTACAACGTCACCAAAAGAGTTATGCTGATCGTGTTCAACGCTATTCCAAGCGCGATTGTTCAAAAAAAAAGTGTTAGCTTTTTGGGTGTCAAGAGCTGTCAAGGTTCATAGTGCATAGGATTCCCGATACGACCCTTCTGAATACGACATTCAATAGATGTGATCCCAATAAATGATTTCAGACAAACAGTGAATGCAAGCTTCGGCCCATTACGTACTATGCACACTTATGGCAACTTCGGTAAATAATATGTAAGTTCATTAATCTTATCTTAAAGGAAAATCAATCAGACAAGTAAAGTTTCATTTAATGATTCGGTATTAGCAAGTTACTAATTGAAGGTTAAGATGAACATGATTGCTTTTTAGGCCCCTCTCAAGCCAGCCATTCCGACCTAATCGTTGCTGCTGGTTCTAAGTTTACATAACAAGCCTTCGAACAATGAAGCACAACATTTAAATGATAAATTGTTAGCGAAAAATCGGCCGTCCAGATTGTGCAAGAGTTGTAAAAGATTTCGCTTAGTAAAGACAGCTTCATTTTGAATATTATTTTCTTCACAAAAAGTTGCCTCTATGAATTACCATTTTAGATGCTATGGTAATGCTATTTATTGTCTAAGCACTTCAACAGCATCGTTTAACCGTGTGCTTTTGTGTGCTCACTTTAAATTAAAGATAATACCTTAATCCTTTAAACCAGGACCATCATGGTAATTAGATTTTCGCTAACCAAGGTGCCATATCAGAAAATCCTCAATTACCGAATGCCAAATGGCTAGAATACACGTTTGAACGCGAACCGAGCGACAGCCGACAAGGGCCTTGCCTCATTTGTCCTAGGTTTGTACCCTTCTAAGTAAGTTTTAAGTAGGCAAATCTGAAGAGCCTTCTTCACAAAATATATCCATCCATCCATTTAAGGCTATAAGGAATTGTTCTTTTTCGACCTGCAAGCTGGAATTAAAGATACTGGTTTTAATATAAGTTTACATACCCATCACTTCGCCCCAGGCGGGTTAGGGGGCACTCACAGTGTCGTCAAAGCATGCACACGTTTGTGTTTTAACTCTACAGTTGCTGCGTAACTAAGGACTTTTTTACATTTTACTCGAACATTAATCAGTGGCGTGTAATAGATGCTATAGATTTTTCGAAAATCCAAGTCGCCAATCATTCTTCTAATTTTATTTTCATTTCCTTAGTCGTCTATTTGTATACAATAACATACCCCATACGGTGACCAATACCTAAGACAGTGACGAATTTTCATGCATTTGCAATTTGCAAGCTAATGATAATTGGTTATTCATGATAAATATTTTCGTAATCTTCTTTTTGTTAGAAATTGTTGAAGAGTTATTCTCTTGTTATAAACCTCACCCAAAATCCATCTTCGGAAACTGAGAACCGCCACGCGATTCGAGCCCTTTTAGATGACTCTCTAAGCTAATTAATAATGTCGAATAATCGACACGAGTAGATGACGAGTATTAAATTTTATTTTCTCCTTAGTTCTTGCCTATATGTTAAACGTTCTATGGAACGACTACCCTATTTGATATTTTTAGTACCTGTTCACACAGTCTATATAATATAGGTATAGATATTGAGCGGTTTTGGACGCCGAAATGATTATTGTGGTCGACAGCAAACTTTGACTATTTCCTATGGTTGTTTGAAACAAACTTGAAATATATTATGATTGACCAAAGTTAATCACAAGCATCTAGTCCATCAAAGTTACCATCAAAAATACGATGTTCTTTACTGACTAAATATTGAGGATTGCAAAATAAATTAAAAAACTACATATTTAAAAAGCACAACAATTAATTCGGGGAACAACAAAGTATTTGTAGCTATATTGTGATCAGATATTTGTTTCTCATATTTTTTTTTGCCAGCTGGAAAAAGGTGTTCTCGTATAGTTTCCTTATCAGGCCCGTTCGATCGCGTCTTCTCCAACACGTGCCTAAGGTAGGTCGGTATATACCTACCACCCTATACTGCCGCATGATTTTAAAATAACAAAGGCGTAATTCCAAAACCGTAATCTTATTAACTGGTGAAAAATACTATTATCTTACACTTCGCCATCATAATTGCAGGGGTAACGACCAATAAAGCAATAAATCCTATCTGTCGTTTTTAGAATTTCGCTATGTATTCCTACTCCATTATCTCGACTAGAATAAGCTTAGATCTGAACAAATCTATTGTAATAAACCGCTGTATGCAACTTAAATCTACCTTCCTTGCTATAGCGTCCGATCAGCTTCCACACGAATGCACTACTCGACGTCACCATCTATCCAAAAACTTTAGCACACTTCGATGAGATGTACGCTGTGGATAACCTACGCCAGATTTGGCAACGAAGATTGTCTGTAAATCTGGAATTCAACTGACGAGCTCTAAGTGCCTGCTACATCCGCGGCAAAATTCAAATTCGTTAAATATATGGCACGTCGTTATAAAGGCGTTTTTGAAATAGGTGCATACGGTGGTCATCGCTTCATTCGCTGCTTAACTTGTGAGGAGAACGTCAAACAGGAGGAGACACGGAGATCAATGGCAAGTTTTAAGCTACATTGGCTCTCGGTGTATTATGTCGCTTTAAGATCAATGCATCCGTACGTAGCGGCATAATCAAAGATGTTCTCTTGACGGCTAGGTTTCATCTCAGTTAAAGTCTTTCATTAAAGGCTTGACCGATTCATTTCGAAAGTTCCCCCTCAAACAGTAATTTTGTGTACTGATTTTTAGGTTTAATGAAAAAAAGAGTAGTTTTGACCTGCTTCAAAAAGCACTAGTCGATGACTGAGCGAACAAAACGCATGCCCCATTTTTAAAAACATTGAACTTGTTTATTAGCCCAAGTGGTTTTTCTAATTCGAGTTTTTTCCAACAAAAAGAAACCCGCCAGGAGACAGTTGTTTAGTAAAGTAGCGGTTTAGCAGCAACGTGTAGTCCGGCGCGTTGTCATGGCAAAGTGCTTCTAAAGAATTGCAGCGTCTTCCACCGAATGAGTGGTTCCTGAGAAACACTCTAACAGGACCACATGATCCTGGAAGAAATAATGGACAGTTCTTATATCTCTCTACTGCGACTTCGGCTAAAACTGTTCAAATCCTCTCAGGACAAAAGTCTACTTTGACGCCTTTAAAATCGTCTCTAAAATAACCATTGGTAAACACTATGTCTGTGTCCATAGCTTGGGCTACCATTCTTTCCTCGAGTTGCATAACGAGCGGACAAACCTCCACAGGTCATCACGGAAGGTCTTTTTGCTTCGTCGTGAACACGTGCATTTTTAATTCGATCGCATGTTACTTCTATTTCCTCCCCACAGTGCATACGAATGCCTGATGGTGGTTTGCCATGTAATAAACGTAGCTTGAAGAACTTCGTACCCCGTAAGAAACAGTGTGGGGTAGTCGCAACGTTGGCTTTCTGGGGTCGTTCGTCGAGACTCGGCATTTAGCAAATCCTTCCAGTAAACCTAGATCCCATTTTATGAAGCCCATGCACCGTGGGTGTTGATCGTTTGAAGTGCTGATGTATGATAGTCGACGTTTGGCACGGTTCTTGCAGAAGGCATTGTTACTTTCTTTCGAGCGTAATACGTAAGAGGACGGACTGCCTAGCCGGTGTTTTCGTGGAGAGCAATTGCTAAAAGAAGCTACTGTTACAAGCTTCTGACTTATCTCATCTCGCGTCGGCTGACACAGTTTCTTGAAACTTCTTTGTACACTCTGGATAAACAACAAAGGCACAAGACAGAACGTACCGTCTTTATGGCATCGGACACGCTGCTTGAGAAGCTACACGTGTCTGTTGCATACCAAAACGGGCTCTTCCCTGATTCTAAATTGGCGTCTCATATGTCTTTCAGAGATAAAATTTCATTCAAATTTGTAAAATGCAGTGTTGCACTAAACATGCTGCACTTAATCAGGGCTATTTTACAAGAACATGCGGTGGATATGGATGACGGAGTGGTCCAATTAGATCGACTAGTGTTGTATAGGCTGAACACCCGAGGCCTCTGCTGTTGTTTCTACTGCAGAGTAGCCTGTTAGTCCGTGTTCAGGGTTCGGCCAGACCGGTAAAAACGTTACTCTACGCTGACGATTTTATCATCTTCAAAAAGAATCGTCAGTGTTATGTCCAGCGAGCTCTCGATACGCTGCCAAGTTCCGTAGACGAGACGGGACATGTTGTTCAATTTTAACAGAAGAAAGGCTATGAAGTTTACATGCGCTAACACATAAGCAGAACGACCTTGAACCATGCAGCTAGTTTCAGGTACCCAGAGCTGACCTTACCCATGAATGGTAGAACCTTCGAAAAGAACACCGAAGCCAAAGTACGGCAAGCGATGGTCGGCAACGAGTGTGGAAATACGTACACTCCCAAGAGTTTCCTCGTGCACGGTGGTAACCTTGCTAGAAATGACGTTGACCTCGATTGCCTCCTACGGGATTCAAACTGTCTCGGATCACACCTCAACGAAGCAATTTGAAAAATTCGACGGAGTTAGATACTTGGTCTTGAAGCACGCCATAAGTCTACATCGTTTGTCATTGAATAGATACATGTACTCGCTAAATGAGCCAGTGCTATTTGTAGAGAATCTGCAAATTTGACGTAACTTCAAACTATCCGCCATCCCTGCCTATTCAGAATTCATCAGCATATGGGAGAGAACAACGGGGCAGATCATCCCTGCTTGTATAATACGGGGGCTTTAATTAATGAAGTATAGAAAGGTAGTACAGAATGAATCCGGGCGTAGTTAAGATTTGGCACTAAATAAGTTTTATCACATCCTGTGTAAAACAATATATTTTTATTTACCAGAGACTATGTATATCTGCGCCACATGTGGAACGATATGCCTCGGGTACCATGCGTTGCAGTACCATCTTTAAGTAGTCTCTCCGATCAAGTATATATAGTATTTTAAACGCAGATGAGCTATCCGTTGAGTGCAGTGTCAGCACATTTTTTTTTGCCAATTAATAAAGCGACTTCTGACAGAGCTTAATTTTAGTCCACATTTACGTATCCGTCTAGATATTTTCTTCAGTATCTGATTTGGTCTTTTCTACATACAGTTTTATAGCACGTGGAGTGCTCCTAAGGTCGTCTGCGTACCAAAAGTTATTGTTCTATTTTGATTTTCCCGGAACAAAAACAAGTTACTTTCTCACATTAGTCTAGCCCAACAATTTAATTTGTTCTTCCAATGAAAAATAATGGCAACTAAATATAGGGCTGGGGACCGCTTACACAACTCAATCCGTTTTTCGTAGTTTTAAATCATGGCCCTGCGTAATTCAACATCTAGTTCACGGTCGCTGCTCGAATAGAGTGCTTGGACAAATAAACGACATTTGTCATGGCCCTGGATTCCTACCATCGAGCCAGCTGTACCCTGTGCAGAGCGCTCCTCGAAAGACCGAGTTATTGAGCATGACGTCGAGTTGGGTCGTTGGATCCACATCTACACTGCGCCGTATTTCAGCGATGTTGCGATATGTTCTGTGCAACACTTGCAGATCCTTGTTGCGATTTACGCCCCACTTCGAACCGTTCCAAGCCATCATCGCAAATCCAAACGTTGCCGTGTTTATGGCCTGAAAGCCTCTTAGTTTTTTTGTTTGCTTACAGACACAAAAGAAAGCGACGAAACAAAACCCAGACAAATGGGCGCACCCTACATTCCTTTAGCCTCCAACGACAAGCCTGTCAGGAGGAGGACCAGTCATATGTTAGGTTTCACAATAAGGGACCCACTATGGACTCTTGCGCGGCCCCATCAATTACAGTGACAAATATAGGTCTGTTATATCATCAATTAGTTTATTGATACAGTTAGATATATAAACGGATTTTTCGGATACAAAAATTTATTTGAAAGAGATCTTTGGAGAAAATGGACAGTCCACGTGTTTGCTTAACCCTTCATTGGATCTTGTCAATTGCTGCAGAGACAAATAACTTTTCCTAAAGCTATACTAAACATCAGACTTCAGCCTATCATCTTCTACTAAGTTTCTTAGTCGTTTGTATAAAATGGCCTCGATCTTTCGGTAAGTAGGATCCATTTCTTTTTCGAGAGAATTTGCCCATGTTTCCAGTTTAAAAGGAAGTTATGCGTCATTATGGTATTTGTGGCCAGCTCGGCGACGATTGCACGAAACTCCTTAAACGTAAAATTTTTGACTATTGCCGGAATGCGATTCGGCCTCGGAGGTCTTGTCACAAGGTGATGCGTTTACCAATACTCAGAAACAGCAGGGATATCGGCCTCGACTTCAAGGATAACAAACACGGTGCGGTCAAACTTCGTTTCTTTTCTATAGTCTTGCTTTTAATTTTTTTGTCTTGATAGGTAGCCTTTAAAGGCTTTTCTCAGCATAGTTTTTGCTGCGTTGAATGTCAGGTTCAATATTCTTCCTTGTAAGTTTCAATTTTACCAAGATCCAGTTCCTTGGTTTTCTCTCTAAATATTTATGTGTTTCTGTTGCCTTTTTGTTGTTGTTTTTTTTTGGGTGCTTTCTTGCTTGTTCACGTGTCCCCCACAAGCAGTTCTTACGAATCGCTATTTCTTTGCGAGGTCTTTTTCATTAAGCCCTCACAATACCTATCTCTTTGCCTTGGTATCTAAATGCCTTCGTATGCGTTAAGTGGCTTGATTCTGCTCTTTCTGTACTACAATTAAATATTTCTTACTATAATGGTCGTTTTCCTTTCGTTTAAGATTTTAAAAAAACCTTTAATCACGCTCCTATAATCCATTTGCAAACAATCGAAACCACAAAGGATAAAGGGAATGTCCTAGAGAGATAGGGATGACTTCTTCATTTATTGTTAGCTGATCGCGTTGCCAGTGGAGATCTGCCTCGTTGACTTCTTTTGCCACCCCTCTGGCAAGGTGTTGAAATCCTCCGTTATTACCGGAAACTTTTGTGAGTCGCTTAATGCGCTCCACAGTTCAGTCCTTAAATATTTCTAAATTTTTACATTCAGTATTGCCGTTTGGCATTCTAATCAGACGGTTGGCTTTCACCGAGAAACGAAGTGAGTCCATGCCCTGATTCGAATCTATATGACATCGCGGCCCTAAGATTAGCACCTGCATACAATATTCATCAAGTTACCCCGGGGACTTTATAGTCCAGTTTGAGCAAGTAGAGCAGGAATGAGAACGACAGGAATCCTTGATTTTCACTGATACAAATCCGCGGCCATCTCTCTTATCTGCTTCAAGTATACGGATATGATATATACACGTATCTAAACTTTTTTTCTTGACCCGTTCACAGTGAATCTAATTCAGCTTTTGTTTAGTTCACTGAGTAATAAAAGATTAGTCTTTCCTCTATCTGCAATCTTTTCCAGAAGACCATGTACAAACCTATTGCGATTGCAGCTCTCGCTCGTTTCTTTGCTGAGAAAAAAGATCGAATTGTTTCTCTTACAGCTTTTTTTTTCGTCCGCTGCTAGGCCACTCAAGAAACCATTTTCATCGGCGTTCGCGCCTGACTTCTTTTGTTCTGTCTTGCGCTGCACTACTTCCGCTTCTTGTTGCTTTCCAGATACCTTCCTTCCGCAGTCTTTCATCTCAGTGCTTTGTTGTGTATATGGAAAAATCTGTTGAGTTGGCTGCAGAAGCGCCTATATCGCAGAACAACATGATGCGAAATTTGTACATGCTTTGGCTGTATGGCCAGGAACTCCATACTGGTCGCATGGTTTCTCCGTCACTGCGTCCTCAGTGTAGTTGTGGCTTTTATGGCTTATGTGCTGGTACTTTAAGCAACGTGTGGCTTTAGATTGCCCAGTTACAGGGTAAAAAATCGATTTAATAAAAGGGTTCCTGATTGGAAGAACTAAACTGGCAGGCGTCGCGTTGGAAAAATGGGCTACAACCGATCAGCTACCGGCGAACCCGGTGAAAAGTTTGCTCCGAAAGTAGAAATAAAAATGTCAAGAAGAAGGCCGCTTTTTTCATAAAAATGTTCATAATTATCCGTCCGTAAGAGAAATATCCAGATACGCTTCAAGTCCTCTCCGGTTTTCTAGAGATTTTATAAGAGTCAAAGAAGCCTCGGCACGCGGCTCTTTAAACAAAATCTTCAAACCTCGTTCCGTATAATTTGTTACCAATGACCGTAGGCTGAGCAATGTCAGCAAGAAAGGCTTTTCCTCTAATCTGGTTTACACTAAAGACATTGCTTGCTTTGTAACCGTCTGTCCGTTTCAGCAATTATAATCACAAAAACACACATTTCCTTTTTGCGCATTACTGCTTCAACAATTTTTTCGAAGTATTCCTAATCGAATCTAGCTAAGATGAAGTAGCGGATAGGGTTCTCTTCTAGTTTTCCGAACAGCTTATCAACTGGGTCATCCACCCATACACATTTGATTTCGAAAAGACTGTTGCCCGGAATCTCTGCTTGATTACGATGTCCTCCTAAAAACTTCTGGGGACCACTTCAGCCCGGCGGAGCTTTCAGCTTTTCAACTGAGTCGCATATCTTAGTCTACGCGCCTGTGTTCTCTGCTTCTCATTTCATTTATGATTTCAGATCATACCTGAGCTACTAAGTCAGCAGATTCTTTAATGGACGCGATACCTGATTGCTTGGTTCCCTGAGTTTCTAGATCATCCCTTTCGCTACCTGCTAGCAAATTCACATCGCTTCCCTAATTTTTTTCCCTTTTTGTTTCGACTCTGTTGTTGCATATCTTTTTTTTATTTGGTAATCTCGGCAGCTCCGCAAAGTTATTTAGAAGGCACTATTTTGCCTCCCATTGGTTCAAGCGTCGCTAGTAAGAGTTACGTAATCGTGGCGCTCTGTGCTGTACGCCTGATTTTCTGCTACTGTGTAACCCACAGTTTCCTTTTTTTTTAAAAAAAAAACGTTTAAACGTTAAGAAAAAACGTTTTTCGGGCATGATGTCTCAAACTCTCCTTTTGTCTAAAGGTGTTTAGACAGTCCCGAGTATTTCAACACTCTTGTAGTTTCGCACCCCTTAAACAAAAGATATTGATATAAAAAGAGAAAGGTTCGGCAGAGGCAAGGAAACGTGTTATGCGATATGAAGCGTGATTCGAAATTACTGGCCATCTAGCTCCATAAATGCGAAATATTTTTAGTTTCTCGATGTAAGTCCTGCCGTCTGCGACACTCCTAACCTCAGCCTTCAAGCCGATATATATATTAAAAGTTACGCTCGGTGACGTAAAAGATATTTTCGGCAACAGGAAGAATTTCTTCTCAGAGGAGCAGAGAGTTAACCGAATAAATTACTTTTCCGTGAAAATAGATTGGATGCTTGTTTCGTTAATATGGTACACCTATGTTGACTAACCGTTTTATCAGAATATCCTCTACAAGCTATATCACCCTTTAAAGGGCTAGCTTATTGATCGCACATATCATTGCTTAACAACGACAGAACGAGAGGTTCTGGAGCAGAAGTTTACAGTCCGAAAATTGGTGCGAGCGCTGGAAGATTTGCATTCTCTACACACGGAACAAACATTTCAAGAGTGCATCAGTTTTAGCATTCGACTGAATAGCCCTGCTCAACGAGTATCTCTTCGCTGGAACTTTATCACGCCATTAGTCATCTCCGAAGCCCAAGGTGTTGTGGCATGGAATCGCAGTTAAATAAGTGTTTCGAAAGTAGAGGCGTAATTCCTCCAAAGCAACACGAATTTAGAAAAAGTGCTTCACGGCCACGGCACGCACAGCGCCTTTGACGGACGGAAAATAATCGATGAGGATCCCACAGAGGTGTAAGTGTGTTGAATTTGTGGTCTTCAAAGAAAACGTGGAGTCCGAATCTAATGATACGCTGGTTGTGCCCCCTTCAAAAATAGGAGTCTCAACGAACGTGCTCGCTATGACAGCATAGACAATTAACGAAAACGAGGCCACGATCAGCGATGGTATCTCTAGATTGCCACAGTCTTCTAAAACAACTAGACTGGTAACCTCTTTATTTCGAATCTTACGTCCTATTAGGCATTCCATCGGACGGTTGGCTCCCAACACGAAACAAAGTTCGTCTGTGCTCAGGTTCAAATCTAAACCGTGACATGTCTTGAAGACGAATAACCTAAGGCCTTTTCGACGGCCTAATCTTTTATAAAAATAGCAGAGTTTCGAATACAACAAGCCCTCGCCACGTCTGATATGATCGACACTGAGCTTGGCCTAACGACGAGCTCACAAGGACAAAGGTGGTAAGTTCGAACGAAAAGTCGGAATGGTGGTAGCTCACGACATCCTAGTGATACTACGCACGCCTCTCACCTACGTCAACAAGTTACCATACATAGAGCTAACGATGAAATATAAAAGAATCTAGTTGTTCTAAATCCCGAGGGGATTAGTAGGCTCAGCACGAAATAGATTTACATACCTTTACGATGATCTCCACAGCATCAGAACAATATGAAATGACACGTAGAAGGAATTAGCAACGAAATTGTCACGTCACCTATGGTCCATGGCTTTCATCACGTGCTACAGACTTCCACCTAAATCTAATGTTAAATATGTGACGAACCCCCGCTAAAGACCCTATACAATACGAGTCTCCCAAATACTTTTAGTCGGCAGCCTGGAGCAGTGACGAAGGATCGTAATGTTGTGCGATTGTATGAGAAATGTTTTTAACTCAATATTATAAAGCGTATTCAACCTGCTATCATGTTCTAGATAAGAATGCGACTGGTAAATAAATCACGATTGGTTGTCATATATATCTATATATATATATATAGTTGGTACATAAATATATAAATTTTTGAGAACATGAATAAAATGCATATGTGTATATATAAGGAAAATGTTTGATTACGTTTTTCAAGCCGAAATCTATGAAAATTAAGCTGTGCCTTTGTTTGGTCTCCAGAAAAATGTTAACATGTTGCTTGATGCTCTCACCAAACGGCTTAAATTGAAATGAATCGGTGGTACAGTACGACTAAATCTAGCAGACGACAGTGTTTCTACTAAAAAAAAAAAGAATCGAATGTCTCCAGATACTGCACGGTGCACGCTGCTTGGCCACAAACGAGAGTGGAAATGCTAGAGTTTATCATAGTGATCAACTTCCGTATTATTCCAGTGGTTTAAATGTGGCCAAACAGTAATCCTACCCTCGATGGATCCTTCAAAATGCGTCGTGAATTAATTAGCTAACGTTGTGAGCCGTATGTGTTTCTTGGCCTTCGAATGATTGCGTAAACGCAGCCGTGCTTGCCAAAACTCTATTGGTAAAAGCAATTTACTTCCAGAATTACAGACCGCATGGAAAAATTTATAGTTGTGTCGGTGTTTGTGACTGTGGTAAAATTTACCGAACAAAATTTTAAAGTGGAGTACCTCGACTTTGATACTAATCCAATTTCGGAAAGATCAGTGTCACTTTCTTACTTTGTTCCGCTGAAATTGTTAAATCCCGTCTCCTATAATCTTTATTCTGTTCTTTTTGACAACCCTCATTGTTAATTATGTTTTTCCAGTAATACACAATGTCATAATACTAATAGACTTAAGTATGAATTATTATACATTGTACCTAAACAAAAGCAGATATTTTAACGAGATTTTTTGCGCATGATAAAACTGTCATTCTGAAAACTTATATGGAACCACCATTTATCACTATTATACCTTTAATCCAAAACCCAAACAAATGTTTCCTTCGAAAACGTGCGAAATCGTTTTTAATAATACACTCGGAAGAATCAAACATTGAGCTCTAGTTCAATTACCATCCATACGTAGTAACCCAGCGGATTCAAATCTGGGTAAGTGTTCATTCAAGAACATTCTTAAGCAATCAACTTCCTACTAATCTTAGGCCCCGCAGTCCCTTGCTGGAAGACGTTTCGTCTCCTTTTAGATAGTTCCAGTTATCCATGATTGCATACCCCTTTTGTAGAATAAGCAAATAGATTTCGTTGGTAATGCATTCTCCTTTTATCAACCACGACAGTCACACTCAAAATATAAACACTACCCATAAGCATTTGCCGTTATTGCAGTAGACATACCCTTTAAGTCCTGGCAGAAGTCAGCGATCATTTTTCTGCGGTTGTGTACCAATAATAATTCTTTTCTGCTACAGTGAAATCAAACGTGCCCTGTTGCCTTATTCTTAAAAGGATAGATGATCGTAGTTTTATTGGCCTCAGAAAGCGTTTGTCTCATTTTTATAACATACACACGGTACCTGAGGCCTTCGTGAACAATCTGTGATACCATTTATTTTTCCTTAAAGACCTGATCATAATAGTAGAATTTGCAATTTTGGATGGCCTCCAGCAACTTTGAAGTCCGCATTGCCTTTTCCTTGCAGTAAATTTACCATTTTGCTATGCTGGAATCTACTTCTGCTTCTGCTTCTTCTTCCTCTGCAGTTGCATACTCAGTCGCAACGCTGTACACTGTTGAAACATTTTGCCATCTCCTTGATGTTTCGTCAGCGTGAAGACAGAAAAACAATATAATAGCTGAGATTGCGAACGTTGTAAACATTGGTTATTTCGTTCTAGAAAAGACTAGCATTTTTCCCTGCCAGTCTGTTACTTCCAACTTTAAATCGCAAGTGTAAATTTAGATCGCAGAGCGACGCCAAACGAATTTGGGTGTAGAGACGCTTCATTTCGTGCAGGCGAGAGCCAGTCGTTCCAAGTATTGAACGTCAAACACGAAAAACTAAAAAACAAGCCTCAAACGAGAGCCTATTTAGACTTGCCGCGCCTAATTTCAACAATAACAATCCTCCAATAAACGAACATTAAGTTAACACTAAGGCGAAACCGCATGTTTATGGGCACCGAACTTTAATCAATGTAACTGGTAAGATTTCATGTAATCACTAGGTCGATGTCTTCAAACAACATTGATTAAATAGAATTAACGAACAATCATCACGATGAATGCAAAAATATGCAATTGACAGGAATGCGAGTAGGAGGGGCTGGCGGACTGAAGACTACAAAAAGGGTGACTAGTCCTCAATCGGAAGGGCGAGTTACTGTTACAATGGAAGCTTTTAGGCAGAATAGAGCTAGCCAAAGCGTCGGAGCGTATGCTGTGAGAGTGTAATGCCAATATAGAAAATAAAATAGTTAGAAATGGGTTGGTCAAGAACTGAATCCGAGATCGATGGAAACACGTGTCGTGTAGCCTGGAGACGATTTAGCTTGTACATTTTCGTTATAGGCAAGATGTGAACCAGTCTGTACGGCTTACCAGAAAACAATCGAACGAGACAATTGTACCAAGACAGTGATTTGTTTCGGTGGCAACGCTGAATAAATTGGGGCGTGGACTGATGCGCGAGGAGGCAGCAGTTGTCGTTGTCGAAAGTATACGAGATTACGAGTCTTAGCAATAATGCAAGTAGCAATAGAACAACATGATACTAAATAGTTCTGACGAGTCATGTTAGCTGAATGGTGAGGCTCGTATTAAAATATCAATGTTTGCACGCGAGAAAAAGATGCCCAAGAACGAGGAAAAATGTGCACTGTTTTATAGGCTGTTGATTGTTATAGGGTTCGTAGGTCGATAATATGAGGAGATTATGAAATAGTTTATCAACTTCAAGTTTTCAGGTATATTGCATAAATTAGAAAAACGTAAAATTGAGGCGAACAATTGTTACGAACGTTAAGTTCTGATGAAGTTATGACTTACAGTTGTTTTTCGCGACGTCCACAACGTCGCGTTATGGGCTCAGTTAAAAAATGTGGTTTAAAAACGTTTTAAAAAGTTAAAAAACGGTTTTTTTTTCATGAGGGCTGTTCATTGGTGCATTGGATCCTATAAATTTCGAATGAGGAAAGCTGACTTTTCTGTTAACAATCTATACGCTGCATATTAAGGTTAAGAAATAACAATGACAAGTATATCGAAGTTCAAAAGCCGCTTCTCAATTGTTTCCATGCCTATCTGGTTTAGAACGATCTCAAAATAACAACTAAAGATTATCAAATTGAGTTTTCTATGGAAAGTTACTCTTAATCTTAAGATTGTTTGTTTTTTAATAAGCCTATTTATCTAATGTAGATAAACCTTCAGAACTAACGGCTTTTCTTCCGAGTTAATTTACTTATTGTATATCATTTTCAAAGTATTTGAAATTAATACGAGTTTAATGATCTTCAGAAATCAATAATAATAATAATAGCTCTAAAAACGTGATCAGCCAGATTAGAGCGTTCGCTTGAAAGATCCCTTCCGCAAAACAAAAATTTTTATATGTGTCAACATATATATACAAATTGTATATGGATTTGGTATTGTTTAGAGCTAGTGACTTGCTTTCTTTGCATTCAGTGTGATACGGATGAAGAACATTACGATCGCAAGCACCCATTGGGGTACATATCGTACACAGCCCATCTCTGCCTTTGTCCTCCTAATTGTTACAATCACGATTCCGCGTTGTAGGAATGTGGTAGCCTTATCGAACTGCTCATTATGATATCATGTTTTCGCTTTACGGGAAATTCCTTCGGTTCCTTTTTGTTTGGTATAAGATCAAGAGTTTTTCTGGTCATCTATAATCAGTTTCAAGTGGATCGATGGCGGGCTTGCGTTAACCTACGTGTGATGTCAGTTTGTGAGTGTTTCAAGCGTCGCCCTTAATTGGAAACCAATCTTAAAGTAAAACGGATGAACGCATTGTTGAAATAAACACAGTACTTCTTACCTTTGGTCGTACACAAGCACAAAGAGATCCGTGCTCCGGACTGCTGCTTCTACTTTACCAGAAGGTAAGCCTCCTCCCCCCCCGCCCCCCGGCCAACCAGATAAAATTTCGAAACAACACAGTCTACATCCCCTGGTCAGGGGAAAACACATTGAGCAATATTGATATTGTCTAACCAATACCTGGTTCCGATTTGACACTTGACCGTGCGTTTTTTTCGTATCACCGTAGCGTTCATGGCTTTTCTGTTTTCTGTTGTTCTTCCTCTGTGCCGTGATTTGCACAACAAATAAGGCAAAACTATTGTTTGATATTATTCTTTACGACTGTCTGTTCATCGTGATATTGTTATTTTTACCAAGCAGAAGAATCAGCACTGGGTGACGCGTCACCATTTCTACAACCTGACTCAGATACGGGTAATTTCCTAACTATGCCGCCTGGCAGATGCGGCCTGCTACCCTGAGAAACCTACCTATGTACCGAGTAGTCGATATATTTGATCAAATAATTCAATAATAAATTCTACAGTATTTTCTTCTAATTTGTTTTATCATAAAACCTTTGATATATTAAATCAAAACCGGTTCATATTCATTGTTACGGTGTGCACTTTCAAACAAGTTGACTTTCCGTTTAAAAAGATATCACTGTTCACAGTTAAGTCATTCTCTTGGATTTTTTTCCGTGCAAAAATACCACTAGAGATCTATCGTATCGTATCGTATCGTTTTTGTGCAGTCCTTTGTTGCTATTGTACATATTGGGTAACCGTGCCTGGATAATGTGCCACTCACGATAAGACAACCTCCCCCATCAAACTGATCATTATTACGCTATAGCCACTACTCCGCTGCTATACTACATTGTACCCTCATATCGAGAGTCAATCAATTGGATTGTCAACAGGCACTCTGACCCTTGTCAACATTAAACAACTAGTCGCCGTGGAAAGAACGGATACCCAGGAGGATGAATGCGCGTCCATGCTAGAAAAGAAAGAAGATAATCAGGAAAGACTATATATACACATATACGAATACTTAAATAATAAAACTTAAGTTAGATTAAAAACATACCTCGTACAAAATTATAATCTTTTATTTATATACATATATCGATAGCTTTCTGAATTACTTAGTTGGTGTCAGTGCGCAATGTTGCACAGCGTGAATTCCTTTTATGAAGAATGAGAAGAGTTTTTTAAAATCATGTATAATGTGCTCTCGAGAGATATTGTTTGTTTACTGAAAGTTACTGTTAGTCTCGGGGGACCGATAAGTTCATTAATTGAAAACCTCTAAATTGTTTTTCACGCTGAATCAGCCAAGCAGATTTTTCAGCTAACCTAAAACGTTTTTAAGTTTTAAAAAATTCTTAGGCTTTTTATTGCATTTTCCAGTCGATTGGGCAACACGCGGATTGTTAAGCGAACAAGCAAATCATCCATGGACGCGACCCATTCGAAAACCATCACCTATTGTGTTGAATCGCTTAAATTCCAGGTCGAACCGCGGAAATCGGAATAAGCGTAACCCGATGGCATAAGGCCTACAACATTATCGCTCCGACGAGCTATTTGCTCGTGCAGCGCCTTCTTTGTCGATTTGTTGTCCCAGTTTGGCGACTTCAGTTGAGTTCGGTTTTTCACTGCATTTAAAAAACTCTAGCAGAACTTCAGGGACCCTCTGAAGTGTCCATGCGGGAAGGTAATCCTGGGCTTAATCATTTGCTCTTGAGAAAAAAAAAGGTGTCTTAAAATGTCCGTTTTGGATGATACCGATCTTTAATAAAAATGACATTTTTCTTGAGCCGTGCGTGCAGTAGTGTATTGACGTTCAGGCAACTGCCAATAGCCTTTCATTGGGTTCACTTGGGATTGATTTTCCTTCCCTTAAAAGTTTACCTCGCGCTTGCAGCAAAGCGATGCAATGGCTACAACGACAAGCGGCCACGATCTCTTGGCTATGGAAAACGGATTGTCGTAACAGTTGGTGAGTCCAATCGGCCTTTCAGGCTCTAGACCGTTGACACTGGTTTTAGCAAACGTTGCTAGCTTTGACGAAATTCACTGAGTACTTCCTTTTAATCTTCTTTGTCTCAGCTACATTTTTTCGCATCGGAAAATTAATGGAGGATGTAGTATCAGAAATGTAATTTTTAAATTTCACATTTTGAGCGCGTAGAAAACTAGGCATTTTTAATTTAATAGCGTTTGTGGTCTTCAACTAATTGAGGTAGCAGATACGTCCTTCGACTTCGAAGTCTGTTCACAGAATTGGATAAATGATTATCGTAACTTGCTTCTAATGCAGGATCATTCATACACAAACTGATGAACAATTCAGATGTCAAATATCTTCCTTACACATATTTTTAAGGTGAATTTTTTAGAGTGATTTAGTTGATATGCTTTCATTTGCACAGGCCCTTTCCTCGAAGCGCTCGAATAAACGTACCAAGCTGCATAGCCAGCCTTCGCATGATCTCAATCATTATTTTAGAAATAGAAACACTAAACGTAAGACGCACGTCACCTAACTAGGCAGGATAATATTTTCCACCCATTCTAAGTGCTCCAGTGGTAATATTAGCAACCATGGATGAATTTGAATGCAGCTGTCTTACACAACCGCTGGCATTATTTCTCTACATAGAATATTCCAGTACGCGGTTTGAATTGCGTTTGCGATCTTAATTTGTTATTGCAGACGCTGTTGCCACACCCTCCCCCACCTCTCAACTCATTTATTTATAATTTCCCGCCAAAGATCTTCAGGTCTAGTGCTAAAAAGCCCGTCAAGCGCCAGCTTTTGAAATCTTCGCTACCGTCAAATGCACGATTTCTAACTTAATTTGACGACGGGCGAAAAAAGTGCTAATCTGTCGGAACAAGATTTGAAAAGTCTAAACGGGAAAGTAGATTCTGACTCAGGCTTTTGCAAGGCCACGTCGATAATTCTTGCCATGAACGGTCCAGCATTTCACTGTTCTGTCCCGCCTGTCTTTTGCGTTATATAGCCAAGTTTAGCAAGTGTGACTGGACTATATATAGATCTTCGTTGACAATCTTTATCTTGTCTGCCATTTCTTAGTGCCACGAAACCTTTCCAGTCCGATCAATCGCAAATGTTAATCTTTTTGGGATAAAGATCTGACTTAAGTCGGCGATTAGACACATCTTCCGGAGCTACCTATTCCTCTCTTTCCTTCATATAGGCGTGGAGCTACCATTTTTCTCAACCATAACAATTATGTGTAAAAGCATGTTATTGTAGCAGGTTTTCCAGAGTAAGGGGATTTCCCGGCGCCCGGCGCTCGGCGAGATATAAGAAGCCGTATTTTCTCGTGCGCTCTACCAAGCTTGTGGCACATCCGGACTGTCTAATATGTAAGATGCTTGATAATAGCTTGATGTTCTCAGCTTCACTTCTAGGTCAATTAACGAGTTGTTTACTGTCTGAAGTATTTATCGACCTCGGGCGGCTAGCCAAAGTGGGATACCGCCCTCAAGTCCATTTTTGGACCCCTCTAAGCACTTTTGTCAGTTAGAGAATCTTTGCGTTATGCGGCGCAAATCCTAGACTACTTTTGCAGGTTGTGCTCACGGCAAAGGTCAAAATAGAGTAGACTCCAAAATTATGCATTTTTTTCTGGCGGCTGACATCGACATATCTAGGCTTACTGTTCTGGGAATTGTCCACACACAAGAAGCTCGACCATATTTTTATGTCTACGTGCCCTGTCAACGCAATCTGAAAAGGACCTAACTGATTTGACAGACATGGCACACTATGCAATTCTATTATAGCCTATGCAGATATCCAGAGGATATCTTTCAAATCTATTGCGTTCGTGCTAGAGATAGGAAACCCCGCAATATATGTATTATGCTTTGCGCTGCTTACGAGTCTAGTCGCTGGGCAGTCTGGTTCGGTAACAAGCAAAAAAAAAAAAAGAAACAGCTACAAAGTGCATCATAAAATAACTACTAATATCTTAAATAACTCGAATGATGAACCACTGATCAACTATTTTCGGAACTTTTTTATGACCCCCAGTTTTAGTCTTCTAGAGCCACCATATATATGCTATAGTGTCAAGCTTATGATGCCAAGTTGCTGTAAATGTGTGTGTTTTAGATTTTTATACGCTACCTGGCACAGGTGACTGAATGAGTTTAACGGGCTTCGTTAACCTGATTGGAGCTTCCTTACGAGCATTTCAGAAGTTAGAGAGGTTAGAAAAGCAAAGCCATAAGAAAAAGTGTAGCTGCAGGAGCAGCTTTCCATTGATCGTTTAGCGATGAGAAAAGATTTACTCTAGATATAAAAATCAATCGTACTAACTATGTCTTCTGTTAACTAAGAAAAGGCTTTCGTTCTAATTGTTACGTCTTGCGAAGTAAACAAATACTGGCGTCTTTCTTCTAGAGAGACGCGTTCATTACTAAAAAAATTATTATTATGAAAGTATATAAATATATGTATTAGTGACGACGTTCTATAGCAATTCGATACCGGTCATTTGGAAGCGGTATCTAAAAGAAAACCAGTATTTAAATAAATTTCTTTGTGTGTACCTGCATAACAACCTAGGATTTACCTATTTAATGCAGTAACCATTCGTTCTCTGCCAGACCTCAATTCGTGGCTTGCTGGGTAACAATATTTCTATTGATATTTTTGAGCGCTTCCTTTTAACGCAGAATTCATTTTCTATATTTCTGAATAGCTCAATACTAAAGAAATATTGGTACGTAGAGGTTCGTTAAACATGCCAGACGCGAAAAACTTGTGGCACTTTAAGTTTTAGATTGATAGCGGTTACAGTAGTTACAAAACATGCAAAAAAAAAGTCTAGAAATGGCTGGCCATTAGGGCCTATATATATATATATATAAGCTTGATGACGGTAAACGCTCCCTTAACGAATACAATTGCAAATTTCTGCATCCAAACTTAGAGATCATCAGAAATGGTTTCTGCGCTATTTCGATAAACTTTCGGCCGTGTCCTTGTTGCAGATCCTCCGATTTGCCTTATCTTCCGAACGCCTAACGGCACTAACTGAAAATGTTTATTTTCTCGGAAGCATCCTTCGTGCACATTCGGCAATCGCTTACGTTACTTTAACCGTTCGGGTCCTTGCCAAATTAGTTTGTTCCGAAGAGAACTCGCTTAATCTTATTGTATAACAGCAGTCAAGATTGGCCGGGAATCGCAAAATAATAAGAACCTGCCCGCTACAAAATTCGCTGTGAATTTCTGCCGAACGCCCTGTACATACTAGTTACTATTTAGCGAGCTTCATAAATGTAACTAACTCCACAGATGGATCGCATATATAAAGAAACAACAAAAAGCACCCGTTGACATAGTGACGTTAAGAAAAACCTTTTCATTCAGTTACCTGCCATCGTGTCCCCCAAGTCCAAACGACTGCCACCAGATGAAATTGTAGCACCTAACTTCTAAGCTAGGTAATGCAGGCGCACTGCGAGCCGATGAAAACATGTAATAACTCATCACGTCACTAACAGTCAGAACGATGGACGCTTTCTCGCCTACAGATCAGAATCCGGCCTTCATTCGCTAACGAAGCGACAACGGGAATTAAATGAAAATGAAGCGGCAATTCGTGACCTTTACGTCAGTCCCTCTCTTCCCTCCGAGCCCCAAACATCAAGCCACCACCCCCAAGTAACACACGAACGACGATCAGGCAACTTGATTCTAATCGTCGTAGAAGAACTAGAGGAAAAAAGCGAAAGAAAGCGATGCAGAAGGGGAATGAAAAAAAAGTTTGGATGAAATGGACTCCGCCCACAAATAACAGCAGATTAATTAACTGGTAATTCCATAATGCGTCTGTACACGGTATGATCTTCACGTTTTTTTTCGAAGTAAGCCGGACACCATGAACGCCGTCTGACTACCGACAATACCAAAGAGAGAGAGAGAATTGATCGGGTTTCAGTTTCAGCCAGCAGGCACGATCCGGGATTGTTGGATCTATTGGATAAAAACAAAAAAAAAAAAGGAACATGTCGTGAGTGACCATTATTATAATTGTGCTTACATAGGGTTTGTGGCAATAGAAGGTGCGGTTTCGATGCTTCCCTGTATGGGAGTATGGTGCTATTTGAAAAGGTGTCACTACGGCCCGTTGGATAATGATGTGTCAACAGATTCTTCATCGGCGATTCGAGCTTCAAAATGGCGGATGTATTCGATATATTTTAGAGCTAGCGGAGAAGTTTATATAATATTTTTAGTTGTAGTCTATGTTTATTATGTAATTTGCTTGGACAACGAATGCCCTTTGCAAAAAAAAGTAATGAATATCGAGCTTTACAATGAGCAGGTTTCGCGTAATGGTTTTCTTAAATAACATAATTGAATACGACAGCGTTTTATCGACTATAGAGTTCTGACCGCGGCAGGTCAGACGCATTTACGTCATCTGAAAAGTATAACGATTTCAGGCATCGGCTAATTTGTGCTTCAGAAAAACATGTCCTAATCAATTAACGAATTCAAGTATGTCGATTCCTGCTTAGGTAGCTCATTATTGATCCCTCCGGCCCCGTCAATAATGTTTATCGTCATGGTTAAAAATGCTAGCTTGTAGCAATAACGATAAAAAAAAAAAAATAGAAAGAAAAAACTGAAAATCACAAGGTTAGGATGCCGACTGCTCACTAGTAGACACTGAATTAGGACAGCAATTTATAGGAATCTATTTACGTTAAAAGTCTGCCAAAAAAGAGACGTATTTCGCAATAGCTCTTTTGGATAGAAATGATAGAAATACGGCAAGATGTGTAGAATTGTCTTATGAAAAACTCTGAGCAAAGCGTATCGATTCAGAGAGTCTTGTAAATATTAGTAAGAATATTGTAACCCGTTTCGTGGGGCGAATAGTAGAAAAGATGATACGACAGTATATCAGTGTTTCGTGTTCTACGTCCAGCACTTAAATCGTCGGGCACTATCCCAGACAGCCTATTTTCACAATAGACTATCTATGCTCATATCATTTGAACCTCGTGTCCAGCAGGCAAACACCTTACCCATCCAGCTATCACACAGAGGGTGAATTATCTATACGTATAGGAAACGAACAGTTTGAAAGAAAAAAAAAAAAGTCTTACAAGAAAACGTATAAACCTTTCATTATTATTTCTAACTTTTCTTTATTTGACGCCTGATTACGATGTTGAATTCTCTAGTGATATCTATGGAACTATATTATATATTTATTGTTTAAATGAAGAAAAAAAAGAGGAGACAACTTGTTAATACGGACTTCCGCATACAAAACCAAACGAATACACTTCCTTCCTATGTAAGGACATCAAGCCCGTATTTGTCACTTACTTAGTTGAATAGTACATAGCTCTGAGGCAGTTCTAGCTCAAAACTTAGTTTAATTCAGCTAGCAATATATAGGTGTATATGTCTGATGAGATAGACTTTTGAGAGGTGAACTTTACGAAGCCATAGTAACTTTGTTTAAAAGGACACGTTTATAATCCACCGTCTTTCTATATGCAAGAGAGAAGTGGATTTGTTAACAAAGCGAAGTATAAATCTTTACGCTCTGTATGATACGTGCACGCGTACAGAGTACGTCAAAAGTTTTTTTCTATAGAATCCAATCTTCTTACATTAGTATCTGCCTCTGTTAGAATAAAATCATTCAGAGCTGACATATGTCTTTTTCATTGAACTGTAAAATGGAGAAATCTATTTACGGCAAGCTAAATAGTATTTCTTTCAGTGGAAAAGGAGAGGATGGTCACCGCCATGATGCCGCAAGTGCTTTCTCTATCAATAATTCCTGCCCGCCTGCTCCCCCTTGCACAGCAAACACTAGAAAAGACAGGGGAAACTTGCCCAAGTTCATATTCACTGCTAGGCGTTCTAAAATCAAACCGAATTGTGCATCGAATGAAGTTAACCTGTTAGCTTGATAGAGTTAGTCCTCTGTTCGAGGACCTCAATAGTAAATCTAGCTCTCGAAATGTGAAAGCACGCTAAAGTGGGTCATTCTATCACAGTAGAGTAACTTCTATAATAAGCGTTGTATTGGCTCCGAAATTTATAATAAGAGAATCAGAGGGGTAATATCCTTTTTTATTTTTTGTAGGAATTATGTTTAATGTGAGAAACAGGCATTTCGTTCCTGATTATAACTCTCCCCTGTTTGCTTTTTTCACTGTGATTTTTTTCTGAGAAATACCGTCAGCATCATTATAATTGCCATTAAATACAATATCAAGACGCCACGGCATTGTGAAGCACCACACATCGAATCGTGATGAAGGCCTTTGCTTTTGATGATAGAGAAGAGCAGCGGGACGGGGTAAGAAATCCGTTGGCGGCCACCTGTACTATGGCATTTGGCGTCAATATGACCGATGGTCTCCAAATGATTTAAACGAAGAGCTCACCACGGCAAAATTATATCACACATCGCTAACACCGATCGGCCACAATAACTCAAATATAAGACTACTTCTCGATAGCTAAACATCTTCGAGAGAAGAGATTATGAGTGGGCCTGACATAACAATGGTCAGCTTTTGTCAATTGATTTCCGATTAATATATCCGAACTTATTTAAGAGTCGAAGGAAAACCTGTTGGATCACTGTGACTTCGTTGTGCTGCTAGAAAATCAATGTACCTTGCGTTTCTGTGTTGAATTAGGTAACCGTAGACTAGCGGACGTGTCTGAACGAAGTACGGGAAAAATGCTCTATGAACAAGAAAATAGTTTGCCATCTCCAAAAGACATTCGATGGACAGCCACCGTACACAAATACCCATGCAGACGGACAGAGACATGTACGTAGAACGACGACCTAGACGCAAACGAGAGACACAAGCAGCAGCAGCGGCGGCGGCGGCGGCGGCACATAGAGGAGGATGGACGTACAGACACACAAACGCGAGCACACACCTAGATACACAGACAGACGTCACTGCACATAGGATGTCAGTGGCCAATGTGAAACGAGAAAAGGAGATTTGTGGCAATTTACTGAGCGACGGGGGGTCGACCGATCCTTTTCCTCTGCCGTCGTCGTGCTAGCGGCGGCAATAGGGGCTCTTATTGAGTGCCCCTTTTGAACTACTCCGCCGAAACGGCTCGTAGTTACGTAGTACTAGTGGTTGTAGTACGCGAGCCGGCTCACAACCAGTTGCTATCCGTGTGCGAATACGAACACGTCTAGCACAATCGGTTGACTGGTCAGACTTGCACTCGTTCGCTCATACACATGCACATAGAACGACTAAGAGCTACGGTCATATTGTGCGAAATAGGGCAGATTGTGCAGCCGCGGCAGGCCTGATCACAACGCAATGAACAGACCGAGACGGGCAGAAATGGTCGACCGTGGAACGGACCAGAAGCTGGACGGCGCTCGTTGCCGCACCGGCGGCGGACTGCGCGCGGTCATTTTTCATGCTTCATTTTTTTGTTCGCATGCTTCGCGCCGCCCCTGTCACGTCACCGAATTCAGAATGATCTTGTCGCTGCGCGCCGTCCCTGCAGACGCAGCGGCCGTTCCATCAAAGCAAAGGCATCACTAATCCACACTGCTTTCGTTGTTGACGTTGTTTTTGATATGGACGTCGTGCGTCGCTGTCGCTGTTCATTGCGTTCGCTCAAAGTGAGGCGGTACAAGCCCTCTGTGATATTATTACAGTTACAACCACTCTAGCCACTTCCACTATTGGGTCTGCCGAACCCCACTCCGCGTCGATAGACCACGGGAGGAGGGGAGAATGAAGGGGAAGGGGGTAGATGACGATGACGCCAGGGATAATTTCGATATTACTGTTAATTATATTATTTCAATGTTTTTTCGTCTTTCGTAAGTCGAGGAAAAGATGCAGATTTTTCAAAATAACGGAAGATCCTGCAACGCCACTAGTATTAAGATAAATTGTGTAGGTTGTTTTCGCTCTATGGCTAGTTTACGCTTGGAAAAGAAATTGTCTAAGATTCAAAATTAGCATGCAATAATTGAGGCTCATTGCCACCGGCCAACGTTTATAGAAATGTACAGATTAGCTTAGCGGAAGACGTGTAGAGAACGTAGGACTATTTAACGCCAAAAGCATTCACCAAGGGTAGCGTTACTGAAAGACACAAAAAGAAAGGACAACGGTCCTCGTGTGTATGCATCCTTCTAGAACACTTGTATTGTTCGATCTAACAGGATTCTACATAGAACGATTTACTAGCGTTCGAAAAAAGGACGGTTTCGAACACCCGGGTAACCCTTCTCCCATATAGTCCTAACCTAGACGGTTTCATATGAAAAAGAGGTCGAAGCATAATAAATGTACGTTAGAACGTTCACCATACGGCAACCTATCTAGGTCTTAAAAAAAAAAACTAGGTACCGCTGTTTTGAGGTTGCAGTTCGTTCTAACCGTGATTGACCTGTGCAATATTGCTAGCACGAATGTCATACTTGAACCACAATAAAAGCAAAATAGCTATACGCAAATTATTGCTACATGCTGTACATCAGCGTGTAGACTTTTATAAATCCGTTTTCCATTCTGTCGGCCCAGTGAGATACGGCACTAAAACGCGGAAAAATGTCACCGACAAATGAAATAAAAAAAAGCGGCTATATCGTTTTTTTTTTTTTTTTTATATATTTTTATTGACGTTCAGGTCGATGAAAATTAAGGTATTTATTTGCTCCATGCAAAGTCATCTTTAATGTTTTCGCCCACTCGAACCGCACTAAATTTTCGACACACATTCATCTCAGAATGGCCAAGAATTAGATTGTATGTGCTTTGAAGACCCACGCTCTATTGTTAGAAAAGGCCGCATATCACGCGTAGCCCCATCTTCCCTGCCCCGCATTAATGATCGCTATGAAGCATAGTTTCTATGGTTGATTACAGTAGATAAGATTTATCATAATCGCTAGATTCTTTTACTTAAAAATCCTATTACCATTAAGCAAGGTTCTTGCTGAATAATATAGAGATGTGGAATACAAACAGCAAAGCCATCATGAGATGAACGTACAACATTACATTACTTCAGTCGCATTTGAATACGACTTGAAGTATGAGTAGATCTGAAGATCTTTATGGTCATCTACGTTTGTGGCACTGTAGACACATGCGCCTACCCACTGAGGGCCGTTCTTCGGATGTCCTCGTTGGAGGCCCCGTTGTCTAAAGTTAAGCCGAGGTGTTTCCTCATGCAATAATCAGATTCGGTATACTGAAACGTCATTTGCTGAGCGATACGCGACAGTAAATGTTGTCACCAGCCGTATTTTTGACTACTAGTGGTGAAGTGGGCGGCATTGTCTGAAACCGGAAAAGCTCTAGCTGCATGAAGATGCGAACAAAAGTAGCGCAATACCTGGGTTTCCGTTCAATGCCACTTTTGTTCGGTTACAGAATAAATACTGTTAATTCCGCATTACCTGGCCGCATAGGGTCATTCAATATCGATCTAAAATGTTCTATAAGAAGCACTATTGGCTATCATACCTTTACATGGTGAAGCACATCCGTCTTTAACGTGACGGCCGTCAAAATTTTGACTCAATTCGCTGCTCCCTTGTATCTAACGAATCAGTAAGATGGAACATGTTATACTCTTCCTTTACCATGGGCACAACGGGAACCACGTCATAACTGCTTGCGAAGGACTCGAACCGAATACAGGCTTAGACGACTTTCCTCTGTCCTCTTGACAGTCCATTACGGTACGTATGAGTTAACGTTATTCAAATATGACTTTTTAAAATAAGTATTCAAGATAAACTCTGAACTGCCCTAATAAAATAGACCCGTTTCGAGAAAAACGACGCCCACACTCTCAATCCACTTGCAGCGGATATCCGGATACGTACGGCGCAGTCTGGCCTAAAAGCTTTTTAAAACAAAAAGATAGAATTTGCTAAAATTGCTCCCTTTATTCGCCAAGAAAATCATGTGTATATTCATTGACAGGTAGAGGCAGGTCACGACGCTAAACCACAGTTATAGCTTTAATAGCCAAGGTTTATTTCTCCTAAAAGATAGCAGCGTGTAAAGCATTTAAAGTCTTAAACATAAGAAATTTGATTAAATTGACTACTTCATTAATTAGGTAATTAAAAATTAATTACAAAAAGGAAAAGTTGGACTACAGTGAATCGACACGTGTTGGGATGGCCCTTTAGTGCCCGCAGGTAATTTAGTCTCTAAAGCTGAGATGACGGCTTTTGAGGACAGCAGTAAACCGTGTGTCGACTTAAACACGGCGAATGAACGTATATAGTACAAGTATTTTTATTTATTATTATTTATTTAAATTTTATCCAGAATCAATATTAAACAACCTACTAATATATAATTAAGGAACCGTTTTCAGTGTGAAAGTCAACTAGGTATTAGATCTTTGAAACAGTAACGATAAGAAAAACATGGGCGAAGATATTATCACACACAATACTAATTAGGTTTTTCTAAATATAATAATATTCA
Source organism: Varroa destructor (assembly GCF_002443255.2). NCBI lineage: Eukaryota > Metazoa > Arthropoda > Arachnida > Mesostigmata > Varroidae > Varroa > Varroa destructor. The sequence goes on from NW_019211460.1 coordinate 1,686,504, forward strand.
ATAGAGAAGAGGAAAGGAAAAAGAAACTAAGGAGCTCAGCCCTAGCAGCAGAACCCAAAGCAGAAATGTCCGAGAAGCTACTCAGAGTGTAAATGGGCCAGCAGCGGTACGTGAAACGTGCATGAAGCGTTAGTATATACCATACAACGACGCCTTAATTTCGAAACCGCAGGATCATTCATTTAATCTATAAGACCGTTCTGATATTCTGTTTGTCAATAATCAACAAACTTATATGGCATTTTTCTAAATTGTGACGCCCTGACTCTTTCAGCCTTAAGCGTTAGATCGATTTCGATTTTTCCACTAGTCGTAATTTTTTATACTTGGATAGTGCGGTGCCAATTGTTCCGATCTGCCTCAGCATAAACGACGATTGATCGACCCTGGACTGTCACTCTGCGTCGATAGATGAACGTCTTGGCACGAACGACTTAACGTGACATTTTAGTACGTTTCATTGTGACCAATACGGTTATGGCTTGAGTAATGTTCCAGATGTTCTAAAATTAGGTATCGACTTCACACAATGAATGTTTTAAGCAAATGTGACAAATTATATTATTTATACACATGCCGAGTAAAACTATTACGCGACCACCTTACAACTCGGTTTTCCTTTGCTAGAACATGGTGACTTTGTCTTTATGCTGCAGGTTAAGGCCGGATTACTTTTGGAACCGTTCGATCGAAACGCAGAAGAGATAAACTAACGAAAAAAAAAACATCGTTTAAAGTATAACGCTTAGAGTATCTGGATAGCTTCTAGGTTAATTGCACGTCCATTAAAGCTGCCTTTAGGGGCCCTGTCTAAAATATGGGCAGACACGACCTTCAAAAATAATAATAGCAATCGAACCTTCAAACGGCTAAATGTTCTACGAAAAACAAAAATAAAAAAAGTTTGACATTATTCGAAATTTTTACAGCATCCGATTTCTTCAATCAATGTTTCAGATCGTTAGCAGAGATAGATAGGCATACATTTAGGCAATCTTAATGCAAGCCATGGGGATCAAATGCACGGGACTAAAAGAATCGGGGAGGATATTTACCCACTAAACCCCGCGTTTGGTACCCGTCGCCAGGCTTGCGGAAGGCTTCGTCCCTATAAAGTGTACAGTAGAATTTATGCGCGACAAAGAAAAATATCTCACCGAGATCTCAGTTCAGCTGGGTCGCTACTCCCTAGCCGAATCGAAAAAGCTCCCATCAGCTCATTCGAGTTTTTTTTGTTTTTACTTTCCAAAATTGCGTTCGTTGTCGGGACCTCAAGACGGCAATGCAAATCCTTGGAGAGTAGTAGCGAGTCGACTAAGAGATGCGCGACGCGATCAAGAGCCGTTATATGTAATCCCAGCGTTTACTTGAGGGTCGAAGCCGTGACGCGATTTAATTGTTTGAAGTCCTCCGTTATGAAAACCTTCCTAGAGACGAGTATCTTGGGTTCAGAGAAGCTGAGAGCGACTGATAGGGACAGGCAATGAGGTGACTTAATTGTCCATGCAGTTGGAACTATTTTCGTGCATCTTTCTGAGACGTACGCGATGAAACGTCGTCGTTGACGGAGATGACCGATTATAAATACGGAAACTAATTAACCTAAATAAGAGCTAATTCGGCAAGCTACAAACTGTCCTCTCTCCCTCTCTTTTAACTTCATCAACGTGGCTCTGGTCAAGTTCACCGTTAGTTTCAATTCTGTCACTGCCGCGTCGAATCGGGCTGAAGTTTGCTGTTCCTGGAACCTGTTAGAATTACTTACTACTAAATCGTTTGCATACAGGATAAATTCGATTAGCTTTCTCGGTCCTTTAATCTGATTAGAGAATCCCTATTATTTTGTTGAAATATTTTAGTTTGCTCTGGGAAAAGGACATAAGTGAGCTTCAGATGTCCTCCAAGGCATGGTCTTGTCCTTGGGTATCAAATTGAAGACTGCTTTGAAACCCGCGCACGCACCGGGCGCGACCGGTGCGCTTAAGAGTTCGACTATCAAAATTCTGCAGGCCATTTTCTGGAGCATCGCTTCCGGAACTTAGTTGGAACGGTATGTACCTTTCGCAGGTAGCTGCAAGTAATCTCTTTGTCAGCAGGTCGGAGAACAGTTTACAAAGGTCGCCTTTCTTCACGATTCCCCGCCATGACCGCCGCGCAATTAGATCTCCCTGTTCTTTAAGGATCACTTCTGGGCTGAGAGTGTACTAGCATCTAACAGTTGTTTCAATTGCCAAAGGGCGGGGCATATCTGTTCGCACCTACTCAAGCCAATGGGCGGCGTAGCAGAGCTGGTGCGCAAGCGGGAGACATCGCACAAAAAAAGCAAGAAAAGATCGAAGTGGACAAGCCTCATTTATGTGCTATCGTTGCCGCCAGGTGGGCGCTGGGTCCGTTCGTGCACACGACCAGCCAATGCGGCGAGGGTGCAGATTGACGATAAGGCAAACAACTACTGAAAGCTTTGTCAAGGATTAAAACAGCAAAGCGGTTATCATCAATGATGTAGAGTGATGTGTGCGCAGGTCTACTCAGAAATCCAAACTACCGTCGTTTTTTTAAGGGCTGCTGAAGAGGTTGGGCTGATGTTGGAGTCTATTCACGTAAGCAGAGCTCTTGGTGTCGGTGGCTCTGGCGTCTAGCTAAGACAGTGCACAGTTCCCCTAATAGACAAAAACAAATCGTGTTCGCAGTAACACGCGCTGAAGCCTTTCTGTGGAGGATGAGGTCATCGTTTGAAAATCATTCGTCTAATTGCAGTTGAAGTTTAAGTGGTAATCAGTAGTCACAGGCAAAGTGCCACACAGTAAGTAAGTAGCACAAGCGACACAGGTACGGTACGTTGTTTGCAATTGCATGTATATAAAGCAGTCTACGACGAAACAGACAACATTCAATCAGCAGAAGTCGGGAAGTAAAACGAAACGCCATAGCCATGAACGACTAGCCCGGATGAATCAGGACCGAATGCAGACTAGGCGATATCGGCAGTAGGCTCGAGATCGATCTACAATGTTACCACGCCGATCAACTAGGATGAGCAGATGGTCAGCTCACTATGGAAGGAGTTCTCAACAGGTAGTGTCTTGCTGAATGTTAAATGTATCAATGATAAACGCTGATCCTATGGTTCAACTTGATGTCTTAGGGTAAAGAGCCGATATATACGTATGACAATCGTCAATGCAGGAGTGTCGTTCTTGTTAATTAGCAAACGATAAAAGTACCGCAGTGATCATGAATGCACTTACAAACAATTACTTTAATATATCTGATGCTAATAATTGTTATGTAATAAACATTACAGTAATTATAAGAAAAATACATAGAACAAGGAAAGAGAATACAGGTGGGCCTGTTACAAACATACTCTCGAATCGTGTGTTATTGTGGTTATAGATAACGTATCAGCTGCGGAAGAACATTATACAGTGACTGTAGAACATTGTAGCATTATTTTGCCTGTTTCTAGGATGAGCAATACACAGTTCGCGCGTAGAATTGGCAAGCAACCCCTAGATGGGGAACTGATAAATCGTATTACCCAGTTGATAAATCTGCTGAGATAATACGAGGAAAAATTCTCCAGCATAGGTACGAAACACCTAGGATTACGTACCTGTGAACACTGTAGATTGAATATGCTGATACCGCAACGGCCGCAACGTGGTGCATAGGAAAAACCCACTTCGAACAACAAGCCTTATTGTCAGTGACAAAATACAATGGCAGCGTAGAAGAGGGATACTGTAACAAATGTCAAAGCGAAGCTCAGTAGTGACCCTCTCGATGTCAGAGGCTGATATGGGGGCTGTCTTTTGTTGGTTGAGGAGATTTTTAAAAGCATTCTTAGTCAGTGAACGTAATCCTATATAGTGGATATGAAAAATGTCTGGATTCGAAGAAATCGAGATTTTTTATATAAGGTCACTTCCTTACTCACTGGAAAAACGTAGGCCCGAATACGTACTGTCTATGGTAACGGTTGTTCCTTGACGCAAGGATACGAATAAAGCACATTTAAAATTGAATCTTGAAGTCATAAGTATGATCCGAGGCCACAAAAATCTGGTGAAGAGAGAGACATCTACTTTAACCCAAATAACCCTAAGGCTCGAGACGGTTACTCCGACGCTATCTTTCGTCAAGTCTGCCATTTCCAGAAACTAAACTAGTACCCTGAAAGCCTGTAAATACGGAACTCACACGGAGGTCATCACGCAACAGAATCATAAGGAGTGTTGGCTAAGTAGCAAAAAGCTCAGCAAGCTGTGTCCCTTTACCTCGACCTGGACCCAAAGATTTCTCACCGAGCCTCAATTAGCATCCCACATGCCATCAGCCGGCAGGTGCTAGAGGAGGTAAAGTGGCAGCGTCAGACGAAACAGGCCGGATAACGCGGATCGAGAGTTCGCAGACAGTGATCGCACGAGGACGCAAAAGAATACGAAGCAACGCTAAGAAGAACTAGCTTAGCACCTTTTTACCGCACCGGAATCAACTCAGCGGACAGATCAATGAGCGCTTCGAAGAGGCCTCAGTGTTGCATCGTAAGACTGTGGAATGTTCCTTCTTTCCTTTTCCTCCTACTCCATTTTCCCAAGCGCCCACATAATAGTCTTATGTGAAGCCCGGACCAATACGCCGCTCACTGTAATGACTGATATATATGGGGAACAATAAGAGAGGATCTATAATTAAATTGACGCCAATAACGAAAGAAAATTGTCAAGTCAAATGCAGATTTGTCAGCAGCAATTACAAAACGTAAAAATAACGATAGAGAAATCGAATTAAACGCCATAGTCTGAAGATGTACTCAAATAAAGAAATTAATTAAATCAGAAAACACAGAACTACTAACCGAAGCAAGAGGTAAAATTCAGCAGTTTTAGTTGCCACTAAAGTTAAATTAACGCCCCAATGTGATAACCTCCAGGCCGGATAAGTAATCCTACTCGAACGGTTACATTAACTGAGAGATTATCCAGCACCAGTTGACACAAGAGATGATTAGTAAATCAGTGACTATTCACTGTAGGAAACATTTTTGAGTGAGTCTTAATAGCTAACGCTAGTTGAAATTGCCGAGTGACCTTACATCATCCCAGAACAGAGAGACCTGCTCGCGGCAACAAATTCAAATTAGAAATCCGTTGTTATAAGACATGCAACACTGGGTTTCTTCACTGTACATCCGTCACGGACCAAACTAGAAGTTAGAGAAAGGCCTACTAGTGGCGTCACGATATGTTATAATAATAATAATAATAGGCAACATGTCTAATATAATAGCAAGATACCCTGCGCAGCGATCAACAGAGAGGGGTAGTGAAGCTGACACAATGATTCAATGTTTCGGTTATTGTATAGCCAGCAACGACAACAGGCGACCTTAATCAAGATTACATATCCCAAGAAAGACTCGAGCAAGGCTGCTAATCGACACCATAGCAGACGACTCTTGATGTTAGATCGTAACCAACAAAGGCAAGCGATAGGGTCCTCCACGATCGCCGTGCTCGCGACCAGCCTCTCTGCATGCCAAATCACATAGCCCGGACCAACAGGTCCTTTGTACGCTGGGCCGCCGGTTAGAAGTGGCTACGCGCGTTTCCGGCTAAGAGTCCACAGAGAAGCAACAAAGCGATAGCGTTGACAAAATCGCTGAACATAGAATTTTAGTAAGTTTTTTCCCACTCCAGACCGGCCCGACGTCAAGAAGTACAGCGTCGCCCTCCGATATACCCTAAAATACGCAGCTGTTGAGGTCAAACTTCATTGCAACAGCCCATCGTTCAGTGATATATGCAGGAGTACTTTCCAGGCCCAGATCGGTACCCGCTAGCTGGCCGGAATTTACGCAAGGATATACCTTCTTTTTGTTATTTTACGAAAATGATGCAAACAGGTTTATTAGACGAACGAAAAAGGGACTTGGATGCGTAGGCAGCAGTGATCCTATGGGTTAAGCCCAACAAATCGACCGGCCTAGGTCAGATCAGGTTCCAACACCTCTAAGGCCCCATACTGGACTGTTCTTTGCAATGCCTGTCTACATGACGGGAGAATATAAAATTGGCAGAAGGCACTCCTTACCATTATCCCGAACAACACTTTCGTTTTTCAAGATACGGTAAGGAGTTTTACGGGAGCTCGAAGGTGGAAATAATAGAAAAAAAAACCGTTGCTATAGATTAATCCCAGCTATAGGCTTCGCGCGTCTCCTCGCTTCCCTGGAAGCTCCGGATATGACCCTGCATGAACGACACGGATTTCTTAACGAGAGCCAATAATAAGTGCTTGTCAAACCTTGTCTGCAAAGATAAGATGGGTCATAAGTACAAAGGACACCAAACAGTTAATCTGTCGTGTGTATTCGTCAATCGCAAGGCGGCATTCCACAAAGCGCCGAGGGACCCAATTTTATTCCAGGTCATTGAAGCAGGAATTGCCTACAGGGTCACCTGGCTTATTGTTTCAATACTGTAGGTGTTTTCGATTGCGATATAGGACGACGTGGCGGAGCTAGATCTTTTCCAGCACGAGTGACAGGGGCGACAATCTCAGCCTTTTTCTGTTCTTAATCCTCATGGACAGTCTTCAAAGCTACTAAAGTCCGTGAGTTTATATGTTCAACTATACGCCAATAATCTCGTGATGTTCGGAACAAACCGCTTTGAGGGTCGGCAATGCATAACAAAGACTGGCCTAGCAATCACCTTGGATAAGATCAAAGCCACACAGGTCTGGGAAGCAGGGGTACTAGCAGCAAACGTCACACCCACACTTTTTGCCTCTGGAATATGTGGAGAATTTCTGCCATCTAGGGCTGACTCTCAGGCTGAGACCGGAACTTACTACAGCAAGCATGCATCAAAAACATCGAGATCTGCTATAGAAAAGTTCTCGCTTTTCTCTTTCGAGATACGTTTCTTTAACATAAAGCTCATACCTATGGCCACATACAATATAGAACTTATTCGGGAGGACCTACGCACAACTCAATGGTGTAGGCTGGTCCGAATGAAGCCTGCTTTTCTCAAGAAAGCACAGGGCCTGCATCGTTCTATGATAACCGCCATGTGTAATTGCTGGGGAAGATGTCGCTATTTGTTGAGGGTCTCCAACACAAATTTGGCTTATCAAAAGCGCCTACCGAAAAAAAATTTGGCCGATAACGAAAGGAACGAACGGCTGAAGTCGGCCAGGAATGTTTTGCCATTGACGCTGCGGTGGGCGGAACACAGAAGGAAGACACACATAGAAAGAATCGACATTCGGTAGTCCGCCATCGAATGCCTGGCCCTCAGCGTGCTGTGAGTGCTGATGAATCATACGCTGAGTCAAACGAAGACTGCATCCGCGTCTGCTATGGAGACTCCCTGGGCGATATCGCGTAGACTCATGTCCAAGGATTTCGTTCCTGAGCAGCGCGGGTCAGAGAGCAACAAGTATTTTATTCTGTCTTCAGCCCTTCTATTCCTATTTTAAAAGTGCTTTAGCACTGTCTATACACAAAACACCTGACAAAGGTAAAAATAAATATGTAATAATAAAAAACTCAAGTCGATATTGGCGACACAATAAATAGTGGTACTACCAATGGCAACAATAATTAAACCGACTCCATGCGCTGCATTGATGAACTCGGCAAACAAAAAAATTACAGGTTAAATCTAGGGTCTCGCTTGACGATCTTTTGCTTTCAGGCATTAATCTAGATTAGATAATTTTCCAGAAAAAAAATCGGTGTTTTTTATCTTTGCCTTATTTCGGGAACCCTTTAAGCCTCAAGCGGATCCTAACGTAAACACGACGCGCCTACAGCATTTTCCAAACCAAATATGTGATTGTAAATGTCTAGGTTTGGGAAAGATCTGAGGCGAAAAAAATTAATTTTTTAAACCACATTTTCATAATGTCTGCGAAAAAGGCAATCTATGATCTGAGCAATAGGCGTATTCGGATAAGCCGTGAAAACCTGGGCAACAGCAAAGTTTATTAGTTCCATGGAGTTCATTAGTAGGTACTGGCCGCGAACCCAAAGTGTCAACGTAATTAGATAATACACTCATGTTCGTCTAACGCTATCAAAAAGTTTGTCAGAAATTGGCCTGCCTTTGCCTGTATAGACTTAGTATGACTGTGGGGGGGGGGGGGGGTAAAACCGTTAAAATCTGGCCAAGAATATAGCAGTGAATGATTGAACCCATCTCTACTAGAATTGACTAGTTGATCTGATTCGCCGAAGTAAAAGATCTACAGATTACTAAAACGAGAGACTCAATTTGAACGATGCTCTACGGCGATCGAATTTATACCCAACTTCAAAATGGAAATTCACTTATCACCCCGGTGTCACGCACCGCCACGAGCCACTCGGTCTCAACCTCATATTATGCTGCAATTTATCGTCCCGATAAGAAGATGTTTCCTATTTTCGAGATGGGTTTTTTGTTGCTGATAATAGTGAGCATTCTCGTCTACACAAAAAAAATAAGAGCAACTTAAGTTGGAATACGATGGACGGCATTTACTACGATTCGGTATGAGGCTGTCTCAGACATTTATTACAATATCGCATCGTCAAGCACAATTACGAACTACCACATTTGTCTCAGATATATAGTATATTATTATTATTATTACATGTACACAATACTGTACCTTTTTGAATAGGAATCCACGTGGTAGAAATATATCTCCTTAGTACTTTAATTTGCACTTATTTATCAGTTTTTTAGAAGAAAGTTGGCTGCTTAACAGATTAAAAAATCTGAATATTCAGCTTACGTATCGTCAGCGCCCGTTCTCAATAACCCGCGCGCTAGGCATACGACACAACTCCACATGATGTTGTCGATCTGTACGGCGTTACCGAAAGTGGGCCTTTGTGGGCCTGTTACAGCATGATCTGGGAACAATGACACAATAGCTGAACACCCTCCTGCGCTGTTCTATCTGTGTGAAGAAATCTTCAGAATCGCCTCGTCTTCGGTAGAGCATCATCATCATCATCATTAAGGTTCAGTCGGGGTATCCGGGGTGCATCTTGATGAATTTATCTGGCTTTTCTCCGGTTGATTTATGATACGGCACGGCAGCGTTGCCTACAGGCAACGATTAACGCCGTCTTCGTTTCTTTGTATCGATCATTTCTGGTACTAATTTTTCTAAGTGTCATTGTTTCTTGTCAAAATTTGAACTAATCTTTGATGTTTACCATAACAACATATTAAAAGAAATGAGCATTGACTACCCAGGCCACGTCGCTCCCTAAATAAACCTACTTTAAGGCATCCGGATTTAATGCAGTAGAAAATACCGGAGCATTCGTTACTACCGAATGTATTGGCCCTGCAAGTTAAAGCGAATGTTATAATTATGGAAGTAAGTTGTTTATTGTTTCGATAACTTTTTAGTTTTATGAAATGAACGTAAATCTATATTAAAAAGCCATTTTTTATGGTTGGTAATTGAGAAGAAGGCGTAGAGACATAGCGAATTTGTGCAGTCGTGGTTTTTTTTTGTCAGTTTGAGATATATCCACCTTCTAAGAACCCCTAGATGCAAAATTTTAGACGGCATGTCGGATACGGAAGCGATGAAGTAATATGTTTTTTTTTTGATGATCCATGCGTTACAATTGTCGCCCGTTATCTAGCAAGATAGCTTTTCTTTTTGTGGAATCTTATGCAAAGTAGTACTGCGGTTGACTTTCTTCAGATTTAACGGTAGCTCTAGTTATGGAAATCTATTAACTTTAGACGTTGGAAACTCAGACTAGACCTTATTAGAAATTTCCAGAGGAAGGTTCTTCATGTATCCATGTGTGTTTCAGACTAAACAGGAGGAATGGGGAAGCAGTTACCCGCATAAAGTACCTTGTATAGACCCCAGATCATGCAGGATACGGTTACGCCCTAACCAATGTTTTAATTCAAGTTACAGTATTATCATTTTGATTGAGGTAATTTGTTTTAAAGCGCAGTGTCCGTTCTCTGCATTGAACGCGACGCCAAAAAGGTTCCCGCCGATAAGTGGCCCTAGGAAACAGCAAGTCCTGATTCATAGACAGTTTGATGAGGCGGCTTTTCCGTTATCTTTGATGGGGCCCTCGATTAACTAAATCAACTTAAAAGTGTTAACCGTTGCGAAAACAATTTATTCAATATAACGCTGTATGAGTATGTCCGATTCCTGGCTTTCTCGAGCGATTGTAGATTTGGACCTCTAAGATTGTCTGTGATATAGGTGATCGATCAACTGACCTACAGGTTCGACCCCTGTAGCTAGACCATGTAGAACAACGGAGCAGGAACATGACATAATCCGCACCTCGCATTACCGAATCACAGTGACTAAATGAATGTAATGTACTGTGTGATATAGCTGAACAGAAGATCGTATTGGGTAATGCAGGTTTGACACGATCAAGAAAGACCTCGCCACATTGATCGAAGCAATGTTAAAACAAGCAACAACCCCACCGTTCTCGATGACCAGGTCGTTTTGATTTAGCTAATACCGGTACGAATGGTTTCTTCGAAGAAGCGGTAAGTGCCTAACAATCTATCACGATAGTGTCGATTGAATTTTTTTTTATTCATTGCTTTATTTCTCTCATTTTTACATACATCTTATAATTGTACACTTTATTCCGTTAACGTTTGGTCTTCTTGCCGGCACGAAGGCCCTTTGTCAGTTACATGCGGATCGCTTAGCAGTTCACTAACAAATGTCTGAGCTAAAATCAACCCTTTTCTATATTTCGAGGATACAACAATCCTCAATCAGCTTGATGCCACGTGAAGAAAAAAAAAAGGAAAAAATGATCATTGAAGTGGTCGTGGCGACGAAACAGTTATTAGAGCGCTGGCGTCATAACGTAGATATCCTGAATTTGCTTCGCAAAAAAACAAGCTATGAAACGAAAGGACTGAATGAACTATAATTCCAGTCCAATTTGATCTCGCTGCTTAAATATATATATAATTAAGGATAAATTAAAGTATATGGCGGAAAACTACATTCGAGTTCATTCTCGTCAATTATATAATATGGATAACAAGTTGTTAACCATTAAGGAGAAAGCTGAAAGGATCCATTTCCGTCATATAGTACATACATATAATTCGCTCAGCTTTCGGTGTTAAAAACGCAATTAGGCTTTTTTAATAATAATTTGCGTATTTTTGTAGTAATCGGGAGGTTATTGATACTTAGTAACAAAATAATAGCGGTAAAACCCGTTTACAAACAAGCACTAGGCCTAACATCATCGAGGCATGAGATGCGACAACATGAAGCTTTAACTACTGTTTTCTAATTGTTTTAGGTTTTTTTCTTCTATCATTGGTCCTTTGCCAGCGCCTATTTTAATACCACTTCGATCGACTCGTTATTACTCAGTTCATCACGTTGAATGTGGCCAAGGGCAAATGTGATGACAGTGTGACCTTGCGGAGTTGTTAGCTGAATCGGGAACTTCCGCGTTCAAATGACTCTGCGCGTTTCAGGACAGGTTTATTTATTTAATGCCTAATTATTTATAACTTTGCTAAAGGGTTCACCAGCTTATTCTGAGCGATCGATGCAAACACGCCAGCATAGCCTATCTGTTTGTCATAAAAAGTAGTCCTTGTCGTAACTCAGCTTCGTCTGTTGCTTCAGGTCCGCCACTTAATGATCGTTGTTTTGGCTTCTTCAGTTCCGCGCGTTATTCGCTCATCGGTTGCTTCCCTTCTTTCCTGTGATTGAAATCGCGCAACTCTTATGATCATCGGCTGACCGACGATTTGTTTACTCTGCAGAGCGTCCTTTGACAACGACGTCAAACCAGACGGGAGTAGCGACCGCGTTTATTGAAAATCGTTTTGTATTCGAACCGAAGTAACATTTCACTTCACTTCTTGTTACCTACCGCCCGTTTTTTGCCGCGCCGTTATAGTTGTGGCTTCGATGTTGATTACCTCGCTTTTGTCTTCAGTCAATATTCGTATTGCTTGTAGCATGTGCCACCAGTACTGTCAGCGACCGGGTACGATGGTGATGAAACCTCAATTCGAAAAATTTGGTCTGCTTCCTTTTTGAAAAGCCGCTACCTCCCCGAAGCTCAATTGAGATTTGAGAAGACGCGTAATGCCACCGGGGAAGCAGCTTGAAATGAAAGCGAGAGCTGCGTTACAGTGCCCGCGGCGGTAAATGGCGATGAAGGCGAGCGAATCAGTAAGAAACGAAGGTAACTGTTACGTGTAGAACGTTTCAGTAAAAGAGACAGACTACGAAGCCTTTGTTCTCTGCCTTCGAGGGGTATCGATGTTTGCGTTTATCAGCTTTGCTGCATATCGTAGAATATGTACATTATACATAGCGAAACTGGTGCACGCTAGGTCCAAGGTACCGACAAGAGGATGTAGTACAATGGTACCACAGTCCTCAATACAGGTTGGTCCTCAATGTTCAAGCTGTTAAAAGTTAAAACTTGGCATTCATTGAGGCTCTAGAGAAAATGCAGCGTCTGTATCGAACGAAAAAGATCGATCGTACGTTAAGGTCGACATACGCATTTAATGAACAGTTTAATTTAATTCGCATACCATTTTAGTGTGCTAGATTTCGTTAGGTATTTCAAGGCGGATCTAGGTTCGAATCCGGGCGTAGACACGCGGCTCGTTTTGTACTGGGAGCCAGGCAGCGGTCTGATGGAACGCCTAGCGGCAATGCCCGACGGAAACCCTAATATATAGAGAAAGGCATCTTAAGGAAAAAAAGCATGTCCTTTTTAAGGCACAATAAGTGTTACGTTGTGAGTATTACTTTACATTGATCACAAATAATAGCATATCTAATTAATGGTTCTATCAAGAAATTATCAGCGGGCATTTTCTAATCGTCACTCCAAAATGATGTACTACAGTTTTATGGCACGCCGTACGGCACTAAGAAGTATGTCCTGGTCTATAGAACTTGTTCATTTTATAGATAAAAATCTGGCCTGCAAGTTAGGCTTCCGAGATTTGTATTGCAGTATCTATCATAGGCAACTCATTAGAAATTCTCTCATGCCTTTAAAACGAGCCGGCATCAGAAAACATGCTCAGTAGTCAGGGTCCTGAACGCGAAACTTCGTTTAAAATAACTGGTATGATAATCTGATGGAATAGGTATTGGAAAATATAAAATTGTCAATTGTTGCGTGTTCCGCGACAGAGAATATAGCTGTACACTAGTTACACTGCCAAAAGTAAGTTCAAACTTACTCTAAATACAAATGCTACGCACAATGGACTGGAATTATATTATGTAATTCAAATGAATGAGAAAACGAATCACAAGTAACTAAAATGTATACCTCCAAATGGCCAAGGAAATTATCTGGAACATTTTAGTAATTTTAAATGGGTCATATTCGTAAATTCTCTATTTAATTCGACTTTTCCAGTCCGTTGTGGCGCACACTTTGTATAGTCCGTAAGAGTTCGTTAATTTTTATACCATACGATTTGGCCAAAAAGGGGTTGACTCACTGTATATACACGGCTCTACGATATGCCGTTATATATCGACTACGACCACAAAACTAAGTCAGGAATTAGTTGTCTGTCTCTTTTTTGGCAGTATATCGCTCTAGAGCTCAATATGAGCACCCGTAACACCAATGCTAAGCATGAATAAAGCTCTAGGTAATGTTTGCGTTTTTGAACAAGCATGTCTGATCGGGATAGCAATTATCTGATCATCATGATGATCATTAACGGAGCAGAGGTGCTATTGCCTGTTCAGTTTTATGGCTGGTGATCAGCCAACCTAGGGCTTCACACGTCATCATTTATCCTCATTATAAAAACTAGTCGACTGTGAATAGACGAACGCCAAATCGGTTACGTTTAGTACGAAGCAATCAGCAGGACCCATTTCTGAAGGACGAACAACCAGTGAATGAAAAAAGGCTAGGACCATCGTATTAAACGAAGGTGCAATATGCTAGGCTTCATTATTCGTTAGTTGCGAAGCTCTAATCTCGCATCGGATACCTCGATAAATGTCTGTGTTTGACGTAACACCAAAAAAAAAAAAAAAAAAAAATTTTCACGAATCTCATCCTGTTCACGTTCGTCTGAACTTTATCACTGTAAATGCGTTGAGATTGGAACTTGTCTTCCACGCATTTTTACGTCCGCGGCAGAGACCCGCATCTTGTTCAGTAACTCAGTGACTAATACTATAGGCCAGCTGTCTCCACTTCGCAATTAAAAAACTTAGGTACCGGCTGTTAAGTTTTCCACAAAAGGCTACATTACGTCCAGTTACATAGTACTAAAAACAGTGTTTCAAGGCAAAACCTACGCTCAGTTCAGGTACTTAAATCCTCTATAGCGGTTCCGGAGGATGGACACCACCACTTTAACCGAAGAGGCAAACATTGAACTCGGTTAACACAGCAGACTTATCGGTTACCCCACACGCAAACTACAAGTAAAAACCTATACAGTAATATGTATTGGAACATTTATTCAGTAGCTAGTTATTACAAGGGGCACGTCGTCAGCGGAGATCCAATGGACATTCATGTAATCCGATGAGCAGGCTGCATAGCAAGTTTCCTTCCATAAAAAGCCAACCAAAGTACATTTTGTTGAACGCGATTCTCAATTCTAGATATTAAATTGGGCAAACATAACAACTTCCAAGAAGTTTTTCTCCTCGTCGGTACGCGATAAGAAAACAAAAGCAATGTGTTCCCTCCAACCATACCCGAAGAACACGTAGAACTTCCAAAGCCATGGTATCGCCATAGGAGGGCATGGCTAAATATCTGGACCTGTTCCTTCAGAAATTGTTAGCTATACCGAATGTCTGTTTACATTGTGAACGGTCTGACTAGCAGAAAATGTTCTAACGATTGTTTGGCACCAGTTATTTACAGAACTTGCGGATTCGAATTTTCTGCACTATGAGTTTCCTATTTGTGTGAATAGTTAAGATGCATCACGTTAAAATATCGCTTGTCGCTAGTTAAATTACTAATTGCCTAGTATTGAGGAGCAATTCTGCATAATTTCTAGTACTAGTGTGAGTCAGCTAACTGCTCTAGGGCTTCGTGGTGGTTGGTAGCTCTGTAACCCCCTCGGAGCATCGTGTTCCTGTAGCATTTTGACTAGAACCATCTTCTTCTAGATCAACTTGTAGAGGACTTGAAGATCGGCTATCACGTGACGCTAACGTATTTTTTGCCTCTTTGGCGTCATTTTCCGTTTCCAGGTCTCTCCGTAAGTTTTCCGACTTTTGAATGTTGGTAGGCGGTGACGAGTTTTGACGAGGACTTTTTATTGTTCTTGTTGCAGATATAGGAAATGCCGTAGTTGCCTGCATGGCCTGAAGCCACGATTGTAGACCTGAATTGGTATAAAGAGTAGGTAGTGTCGGAGGTAAGAACGGATTAAACGCTGAGTGAAGGCCTGGAAGACCATTGAGGCCAGAATATACAGTAGAAAGACTAGACAATATAGAGGTAGATGGCAGCAGCGTTGGCATAGCTGAAGGCACCGAAATCGCAGGGATTCCCGATACGGAAGACATCGGAGACACAGTCGGTGGGATTGTCATGCCGGCCGGAATTGTCATAGCGGTAATGGGTGTTGTCTGAAGATACGGCCGAAATGTTAATTGATTCTGTTTCTCAGGCTTCCGATCACTCGAGGCTGCTGTCAGTGTAGAGACTCCGTGACCGCTAAGTTTGCCTGCTATATTAGGCAGGCTAGAATCCGAAACAGGTACCCCAGGTTGGGCTCCAGCGGTCGATGAAAGCTGATGATGAAAGGATGGTCTTGTGAATACGGGGGTTGCCGGCACACTCGGCCTTGTTGGCGCTAAGCTTTGAGCCAATGGGAAATCGTTTGCCGCAACTGACGGAGGTGAGGACCTGCTTCCAGATGATTTCTCCTGTTTTCGCCATTTGGCTCGGCGATTCTGGAACCAGACCTGAACTCGAGCTTCGGTGAGGTCTACACGCATCGCCAGCTCCTCCCTAAAATGACAACAAAAATCGGTACGTGAACGCAGGCGAAATTCACGGACATATATCTATATTACAGCCTACTAAAATCACACTCAGATCTAATTAAAGCTTTTTCAATTAATTAAAGAGTGTTCAAATTAAAGCTTTTTTATTTACTAGGAAAACATAAAAACAACGTTCATTTTTCTCCGATTTCTACTCCTGTCTCGTCCTCAACGTCAAGAAATAGAAATACTTTTCCTGCTTTATGATTCGAACACCTGGGATTATTACCTTTAATCCCCGCAGTTTTCACCGAAGGTTAAATTTATCTGACATTATTTAATAAACACTGATGCGTCATGTTGCTATCCATGAGGCTGGCATCGAACGTACAATACAGCCCTATAGTCGCGTTCTTGGCTTGAGCGGATTGCATGATGCATACCGTGGGAGTAGTAGGGTCATAAAGAAGTTCTGTGGACTAAAAGGTAACTGTGATGATTCATGGTACTCAATACTTTTTGGCGTCCATTAGGAAATGCTTTTTTCACTAATATTCTGATTATATCTTAGGCCTTTCAGCCTTCACGTGTTCGGAATATAGGCGGAGATTTTCAGATAAAGGGCCATGCATCATTGTGGGACGCGTCGCAGATCACGGAACTAAATCTAGAATCAAGACAAATGTTTTTAAAGATTGGCTTCATAGATTTCGCAGGGAAGCGCTGCCAGAGTGGTACAATAAAGCTACGATCAAGAGAGAAGCAAAGTACAGCCTTCCAAAGCCAAAATGATCATACTTATATGCATTTACGATCCACGAATTTGTCATTGCTGAGATTTTCCTCTTAAGTCTAGACAAAGTTTATACCTATGGCACGTTTGGTCCTATTCAGGTCCCTAAAATCTTTTACAATAGCCTCTGCTCGGCAAATTTCGTCAACACGTCTATGCTCATTTACCCATTGTATGAGATTATACAAAACAGAATTCATAGTTCAATGAATCTTTAACGCATGACAGTTGAACACCTTGAAGGAGCGCTGGTGATTTTTAGTTAAGAAAGGAGGGGTACACTAATGGCTCGGTCACGCTTTTTCTCACTTCATCTGGTGTGAAACCCCAGCAAACGAGGTTCAGCTCGCAAGGACTCGCTACTTCTGAAGGACAGCGTAAATTTAGTCCCTTTATATCGAACACCAGAATGAGGTGCCAATTCGCTCGCTCTATGTAGACAACTTTTTGCGAAGATAATATCACAAATTAATCGATAGACGCACTCGGCCACAGCTCTTCGTGGCCTATTAGATCGACGATCCTATCTGCCAGGCAATATATTAAGTGTCAATTACCGTGTGACCCAACTAACAAAAATTATCCACGACAATAATTAACTTTTAGAGAAATAATTTGAATAGCCGGTGAACGGCCTATAGAAAAACGTGCAGGCCCAACGAACGTGCGGCAAATATCCAGGGTTCTGCACGAATGAATGCATTTTTATACCTGAAATTAAGTATGTTACTACTGTTATTATTATTTTTACCAACATAACTGCGTCGTAGTCAGTAAATATTTACCCGAATTTATGTTCCTCAAGCCGCATCGTGTCTCGGTTAAAAGCAAGTCTTCAAATTAGCAATTTCGTACATTTTCAACCAAGGCAAGCTGAACCATTTGCCAAAATAAAAGAAATAATCTTCTTCTTCTTCTAAAAAAACCAAGCCATCTAATTCTTTAGCTCAGATTTTTGCGTGCACCGCCCTTCCTAATAGGTTATCGCTATATAAATAATAGAGAGAAAATAATAATTAGGCAGTGCGCGTTTTCATTGTTTTGCAATTTTTTCAACTGATATTAGGCATATCATAGCATCGTTGTGCTTTTTTCAATCGTTTTTACCAATATGAATATTCTTTGCCCTGTAGATAGCTCCGAATGTGGTCGACTCTGCTTTTTTTTTTACCTGTGGTGGCAATTTTGCGGTTGTGGGCTGATTGATGGACGACGAAGTCTGACATGCATTGTACATACAGCTATCTACAGTAGTTTAGATGAATATCAGTAACCAAAACTCTAGTGGCATCAGATGAAGATGAAGCACAGAAAGTTATTGGAAAACGGGTTGGTACCGGTCATTTTGTACGATTTTAAAAATCAAACAGTCATATGCAAGGGTCAGGTAAAGGGGATTGATTCCAAGTTCGACGTAGGTCTTCAAGTGAGGACGCTATTTGCTCATCCAGAACGCTTATTCAGGTTCAGACACGTGCCTGAACCTAAGATGAACAAGGAGCGTGCGTACAAAATCGCCTATTCCATCTTATTTTATCAAAAGCCGTTTTTCTAAAACTGATTTTTTTTTTAAGAAACGTTCTTTATGCGAAATTATACTCAAGCAAACCACTACGCCCTCTAACAACGGTCATGGGCAACAATCAACATATATCTGTTCTTTCGGCAGGAACGCCATGCTCATATGTTTTATGGCGAACCCAAGTAACTTTATTAGAAGTCTGGACTATAGTTAACATTTGCATATAAAAACACGATACGCTGTTTACGGATTTTAGATTTGAAGCTTCGGTAAGGTTAAGGTATCAGTTGCCCAATGTACCGAATCTGGGCTAGAAAACGCTGCTAACTACGGAGAGCAATGCCGAGTCAAAATTAAATTATGCCCACATGGGTGACACATACCTAATAACACTGTATGTGCTTTGCTAGCGGTACTAGCGATAGTAATAGCGCTACGATGGCACGTAATTAACGATTTTATTTCTTGGTTTTACTACCAGCTACAAAAGCCGTTTCACTTGACCTTAAAGTTCATTTCAACTTCAGAGTTTGTAAATTAAAAAAATCTTTGACATGTTTATTAAATCTAGTTGTATTTATGGCAGGAAAATTGAAAAAAAAACCAATATCTCTGCAAGTATCTTGATTCAGCGACGTGCCGAAAGCAGTTTAAAACTTATACGAACAGTAAAATGTGTTATCATTTTGGATATTTAGTGATAAATGGGCTGATTATATCATGACAAAAAAGATGGATGTTAACATACTATCTATTCAGATTTAAAATCACGCTAAATTTCATAATGAATTTAGATAAGGCGGCCTATAGCGAATAAGGTAAATATAAATCAATGCAGCAGTATTTTCCTTATTGGATTCTTTGATATTCAGAGCCGTCGCAGGCCCCCAGATCAGAAACGAACTTCAAAGAAAGGAAAAGCATCGGGCTGGATCCTGGTCTTGTTGCACGCACTATAACAGCGGTTTACTTGCAGCACAAGTGGGCTTTATGCTGGATAGAAAAATATTTTTAGTTTTGAACTAGAATTTTTCTTTATTTAGTACTCTCTTCTGTTATCATCACTGAGCCAACTGATTATTAGTCAAGAAAAACAACGAAGTCACCAGTCAAAACGTGTGCAGATCACATTATTATTAATTTATGAACAAGGAAAAATTTTAGTGTAATATGCCTGGGATGGGTTATCTAGGTTGCGTTTACGTTTTTGCCACTGTATGGCCAGTAATTCGAAATCGTTCCGTCACATCCTAACTAATTTATAAAACGGTAGAATAGTATTAACAGTTCAATGATCCTATGTACGAGGCCCATTCGAGGCATGTTAAACACATGAAGGTGTTTCTGCAAAGAGAACCATAGAAATTTCGAGGGTATATTATAACGTCACGTAGACATTAACTTACTTAACGAACCAGGAAACTTTTTTCATGTTAGCCTAGTCTACTTGGAAGCCCTGTTTTCAGGCTATACAAACGTATATATTTACCATAGCAATGTAATTTTCTACTGTACCTTGTGAATACGTCAGGGTAGTGTGTTCTAGCAAACGCCTTTTCTAGTTCTTCAAGCTGGAAACTTGTAAACGTTGTCCTGTAGCGTCTTTGTTTTCTTCGAGGATAGTCGCGCAGCTCTCGGTTATCCTGTAGTAGGCCGAAGTCTTGGCTTGTTGGAGATCCCGAACCGCAACGATCTGACTCGATAAAGCATCCGGTTTCAGGTGTGCCCTTAGGACAACTGGAAGTTCCGTCACTTCTGCACTCAACTTCCACTTCGTCGTTAAGAACCGTAGCGGGACGTATCAGAGCACTCACGGAGGCGACCATAACATCGGCTGAAGTGTAATAAAATTCACAAAAATATAATAGAATCAACTCAAAATACAGCTTAATTTCTTTGCGCTTTTCTAATTTCGATAAAAGCATTTTTAAAAATCGGAATAAAAAGTAAACGGCCATGATCCTTTTACAGTAGAGAGCTGTTTAAGGAGCACAAGACGTACAGTTGTACACGTGTACAAGCGTTTTGGTCGTTTCGAATTGGAGGGCTTCAAATGAAGGAAGCTGCCTAACTTTGAATAACGATATTTATTAGCATCGTGTTTCAAACCTAAAAGGAGAATACTGATAAATAAGGGAAACAATTGGTAGTCGTCATAAAAGCAGTTAGGTTATACATTATGAAAAAACAATATAACTAAACTTCACAAGTGAAGGAAACTCTAAAAAACAAGCCTATTTTGATCTACAAAGGTTATGTCATACTTTGCATCACACCGTTGCGCCGCCTACAATGTGGCGCACTGCAGTTTATTAATTAAGCAAATAAATATTTCGTAAAGAAAAATAGATATTTCGTGAGGCAATCGTCTATGTGTACTACTGTAAATTTTAGAAAGAACCTCAGTGAACGTGCACGATTATATAATCGGTACTTGTCTCATCGGAGAGGTGTTGACAAGACTAAAGATTTGTTTTTTTTTTGCCTTCGATAAATTTCGACTAAATCAAGCTGGTAGTATTCATCTGGCGTCAACTGAAGAGGATCAAGCGAGATCGATCACTGCTGAGGACCAAAAGAACTTACATTTTGGTAATGATAACACTACCTCGATCTTTATCGTTATAATCACTAGTAAACAAAATAGTAGTTGTCGCTGTTAGTCAGCCAACGCTTATTAATCTAGATAAGAACTCACTCAGTAAATTGAACTCTGGGTTCCCGTTCCGCAATTATCAGTAGTTACTGAATGTTTGCCTTGTTTCTGTGCGAGATAATGCCAATGGCAACACATCTAACGAGACTGCCACCATTTTGAAAAAACAGACCGACGATCGTGAGCTGCTAAAGTGAATCCCTGGGGTTTGACCCACCCAATTTATTTGAAATCAGCTCGTCATATCAATTTATAATGCAGCTAGGTTTGATCAATCAACGCTCGATCCGGCACCAGCACTTCTCTCGGAATACGCTTGCCGTAAAAGCTACGCGGCGCGTTGAAAGACATTTATAGTACTCTTTGTTGATTATTATTGATTGTTTTAGAGGTTACTAGGTATAAGTAGCTGCGTAAAGAGCAGCCGGGTGCCCTAAATGATCACAATTAACACTTGCAATCTTTTTTGTATCGTTTGACTAGTCATAGCTCTTTATTAGAGTTTTGATTCAGGCAAGATCGCATTTGGAGATATTAAATGAAAACATCGAAGCTTAGACATCTTCTCAATGGGTAGGCAAGGTAGCATATGTAAATATCTCTCCGTGAAGTAAAACGATGTTTATATAATTCAAGAGATATCTACTCAGCTAAGCCCTATAAAAGAAAAACTCATAATAACAAATATATATCACATGGCTACAGGTTGCCTGAAGCTACGGAAATTGATACGTATCGAGGATTAACTTTTGGTGACTGTTTTACGTTGAGTTTGCAGAGGCCTTTTTACCTGTCACCGAAATCCATCTTTTAACTATGACTGTGTTTTACCTTAATCGTTAGGCCATAGCTCTGTCGCACCCAGTGCATATTTACTCGAAGCCTCAAAGGTCTATCTATGTTTACCAAAAGGCTGTGTTGATTCTAAGGTGTTTGATAATCGTTGACATACGTGCGTGAGATCTTCTAGTAACCAGTGTTGTCCTATGAGCAGCGCTATATGCGATAACTTTAGGCCTATTTCATCATAATTTAAGCTTTATGACGTTGAAGTTTTCGTCCGAATCGCATGGACAAGCCATATAGATGGCTTGCCAAATCGAACGCTTCATCTTAACATTAAAATGTTGACGCTTTTATCTAAATGCCGTAATAGTTATTGGATATTATCAAATATTATAGTTGCGTAACATTAAGTTACTTCTTTCAAAACCTTCATGCCCTGGGACGGCGCAATTAATAGAACCTGGGACAAGTAACAAGTTAATTGTTACACATTTTTATGATGACTGATCAATGTTATCATTGTATTCATTCTCATTGAAGGCACCCGTTTACGAGCACACTTTCTGTATGTCGTCTTTTATACGACAAGCAAAATAACATATACACGTTGAAGTTGGGCTCATGTGAAACCCATTTCGAATACGTTATCTGCTCGAATCAGGCTTATGCGGGGTGCTTCTTGCAGTGATGCCTAATTCATACACCTCGTTGGTCCTGTTCTTTATGCTTGATCCATGCCTCTTGCCGAAATTCAGTTTTCTATGTCTTTTCCTTTTTCGTCTTATTATTACTATTGATCTCACCTAGGATTAGAAGCTCTTAAGAATAAAAAGGCCACTTATTAGAAGGCCACAATAAAGACTAAATAAAACGAGAGCAATTTTTCCCTAGGTTATATATAAACTAAAAGGCCGCCTTGTTAAATGCACGTACGTACAAACCGGTTTTCGAATGATAAACGAGTGCGCATTTGTTATATCATGTAATACTTAACGTACCCTCTTGGATTCTCAATACAATAGCTTAGAAATACGTACTATTCAATATGTTGTACAAACTTTAACTTAGAGGTCATCTTTATGACGGAAATTCCCCTGTCGATATTGGGCGCCACAAGTGGGAAATAGACTTCCCATTGACGAAAGGTTTGCTGCGAAAAAACAACAGTGCGATCTGCTTTGAGGTATAAATTTTGTCTTTCATCGGACGAACCTCTAATTCGCTAGCAGGCGGAATTGACTGAGTTCCGCTCGTAATAACAGGCCGATGCCTAAAGTGAACCCGTCCCAAAAGTGAAATCCCTACTTAGACCAACGGTCCTGGTCGTCCTAATGGCCTGACAGAATAGTCACGATTAGGAGAAGTATTATAGAGAATGGTCAGATAAGGTTTAGTATCTCATTTTGAAGACAAACATCGCATCAGTGAATACGTTCCCGCTACAAAATGACTCCATTTATTCGAATAAATGAGATATTTATGCAAAAATTCATTAGCCTATACCGGAAGATTCAAAGGACAGCTCACTTGGTGTCTACCTACTATTGTGACAGTAACAATTGGCATCGTTTGGGGCTGATCTGTCGAGATCATACAACGGCGTAATAGTAGTTCTCGAATGTCCTGCGACTGTTGAATTTGTTGGGTGCTCACTAACAGCATGAGGTATAGGTATTGTTCGAAACGACAGTGGTCCTAGTCACGCGATACTTTAAACAAATAGCTCAAGTTAAATTAAAACTGAAATTGAAACTTCCTGTAAAAGTTAATTTTTTGTATCCATTGCAGCGAACGAGTGATTTACCTAGTCATGAAATAGATGGAATGCCAATAAACTTAGTGGGATAGTTACGGCAGTTTTATTGTAAGTTTCGCGTTATTTACCTAGACTGACATAGTTTATATTGTCCTTCGAAAAATAAAGGTTCCTTCTTTTCCAGATTCGGCCTGTTTGTCCACCTTTCAACCCGAGCTTCAAATTGCCCAAAAAAAAAATATACATTGCAAAAACGAACGGCTCACTAGCAGAAAGCGCGTGAAATTTTCTTTTCTATGTATGCTAGTAATCTTTTTAATGAAAAATATTTCCATAATGTATTTTACACAAAAAACAGTTAAGCTTCGGCACACACGTTTTTTTTTTATCGGATGCGATTTGCGGCTTGACGGGAAATTTTCAAGCACTACGTTTTCTTCTTGTAAGCTCCAATGCTCTGATTTGTCCATGTCGATGACCCTATAGCCTCACAAAATGGAATTATGTGGTCTACTAATGACTTATTACGAAGGGGTCGGTTCCTTTACCAAAACTGGGGGAAAAATGCCTGCTTTTTAAGTTGGCGCCGTACTATCATCAAAGGGGACGATGCTAGATAGCCATTGACTACCGAAATAGTTCGGTTAACGTTCGTGCTTCGTTCACTAGAGATCCTTATGGGGTTTTGCTGTACAATGCCAAGCTAGATTTTGAATGGTCCAAATAGAGGTATATCCACCAATCGCATTTTGTATAAGGCATCAAAAGACATTGTCACAATGTGTGCGCCATTTTCCAAGACCCACTGAAGCCAATCGTTGTAAAAAATCCATGGTTAATTATAGTAACCGAAAATTATGATTATCAGAAATGTGACGTTTTGGTTTACGTTGACGCGTATATATATATATATATATATATATAGACGTAAACTTCATTAAGAAATTCTTAAGTACAATACCATATCAATCTGCATGTGGCCAATCAGACCAGCAGCGGGCGCCTTCTGGTTCCAAGAAGACGACGCTCCCGTCTACTCCGAATAGCCGCCATTTTGCCGTTAGAGTGAACGGTATTAAGTTAATTCGCTTATTTTTTATATCAAGCGAGCGATCGATGGCATCCGGTTTGATGATCCGGTACGGCCATATAGATAGCCTTTAGAATAATCATACAACGTACATACATGCAATGAATTCTATAAAACCCAATTTGATTTCGCTCTGGTACAAAAGAAGTATGCTACAAAATGGCGGCTGTATAATTCTAGAAGGGTTCGATAGGATGCGAAAAGAAACGTTATATGTCTTCAATTTTTTTCAAATTCAGTCAAAGAAGGAGTAATTAATAGCACCGAATTTCTGACCCGTAGATATCTAAAAAAAGAGAGGTCTGATTTTTAAAGCCAATTATATTTAGATAAAGGCAGAGTGGTCTATATAATCCAGACTCCATACGGTCTGCTATACATACTTGACCGATGACAACTTTAAGGTTTACTCCACTTTTTTTCTTCATGTCGTCTTTAATTCAGCTTGTGCAAGATGATCAATTTTCAAAAAATCAGATGATAGACATTATATTCATGTCACCAGATATCGTTTCTATGCTAACATACGCCAATAGGGTAGATTGCTACAAAGCACCCAAATTTCCAGTAAGGTAAAGGTTTTTCTAAACAGCATCTGGAGGGATTTTTAGGATAGCAAAAAAAATTCCGCATTAACTTTTGCAAGCCGTACAGAAGCATTTTACTTAGAAAAAAAAATCTCTAATCTTACTTATTTTAAGTGTTTACATAGGAACTTCTTTCTGCAGCAAATAAAACTATGGTACGCTCCGACAAGAAAGCGTAGTCTATAAAGTCGTAATTGATATGATTTTATAGGACCGACAGACTCGGACGCTGTCTGTCGAGAGTGAATTATGAAGATTCCTTGTGTGGGAATGTCTATTCAAATAGTAGGAACAGTAGAAATTCTAGAGCCACAATGTCCAGCTTTTCTTGTAAACTCGTATTTGCAAGCACAATATATGAACTACAGTATACTCCCTGTAATAGCAACAATTGACGATTCATTTAGTGCATTGCCTTTTTTCGGGCCTAAACAGAGGCCTTCGAGAATCCTTCTACTGATTTAGAGCAACAGCGTATTTTGTTTCAGACATCAGATGTCCTATTACTCGCTGTTATATGAATATAGCGTGGTATCCAATGTCTTTCCTAGAACGTGCACGGAAATAGTCAGCTAAATGCAACAGAAGTTTCGTATACTGCCTTGATTGTCTAGTTCGTCGACACCCAAATTTCCAGTAAGGTAAAGGTTTTTCGTTTTCAAAAAATTGCGGCTATCAAGCCCTCAATTTACATCCTATATCTTCCCAAAGAGCTGGCGCTAGACTTTACACCCCATAAATTTAAGGTCAGCTGTACATGGATAAGTCGACGTTTTCACTCGCGTCGCGTCATCATTTAAACTGTTGTCATCTTCTGTTCTGTCCGTGCTCCATACAAACGCCCGTCTGTTTTTGTTCCTCCTTCTTCTTTCCGTCATTACATTTGTCTGCTAGCTTTATAGGGAACACGTCTGCATATTTCGACGCTGTTACCCCGACGCTGCGAGTAACTGTTCTCGTCAAATACAGACGCTTTTCCCGACGTTACCAGCAAACTTCCCTGAATTAAGTAGAGTATGAAAAATTCCCTTCAATAATGCGCGTACGTTGCGAACCGTTTTTGATGCTCAAAGTGCCAAGCTACTGTTCTTTCAGTGAGAAAATACGTGTAGATGGCGCTTGCGCCATTAACAGTAACAGTCGCACTACCGCCAGGGGGAGGCTCAAAACAGAGCCGGTGGCTCCACGCGATTAGAGGAGAGCGGAAACGGCAACGACGCTTCAAATTACGTAATAACTAGACCAACAAGTCCAATTCGATTCTTCGATTTATTAAGATTACACGCGCGTATTACAGTTGTGACTCTTAATACTGCTGGCTTGTTTCTTCGTTTTCCGTTTCTGACTGCTGTTACGGTCGCGTGATTCATGGAACTGCTTCTAAGTCGTGCAGGACCTTCCTGAAGCTGATAGTAGCTTTTTCATGCCCGGATCTCAAGAATATGCTACGCAGCAAATTCATTCAAAGTTTGTTGATAAATGAGCAATCTATAAATTGCTAATAATAACACAAGTAGCACAACTATACGAAATTAATTGCCTATGATTGACTAGTTAGGACGAAGCAGACTTGTTTGTGTGTATATCTATAGCTGATGATAGCGTCCCTTCTTCAGAAGAGGCACGATACTTTCCAGCAGACCGGCAAAGAGTCAGCGAGAAGATGAATTCCTAAAAAAAGATGTTCTATTTTTTCTCTCACGTTGTTTTTATTATCGTTCTTCACTGTGGCCGAACATCATTTGTCATATACATTCGCACTAATTGATCCTCTGCCCTCTCAATCAAGCGAATATACTTTTGTTATAGTCTCTCATAGTGTTGTCGTTATCTTGATCGCTGCCGTTGCTCTTGTTACTGTTTTCATTATGATATGTACGATTATTAGTGTAATTATTATACAAAGGGTCGGTATATTGGGCGACAGATTTTTTTGCATGCCCGAGGAATCTGTCCTGTGTCATCGCGGTAAGCCCAATGACATTTTATTCGGCAAGACTCAAAGATGTGTTCTATCAACAACAAAATAGATGCGGCCAATTCTAGATCGGATCGCATCTACGACAGTGTATTTTTTCCTTTTGCGTTTGTGCCGTTGCATGACCCGAAATTAAAGAACGCGTCACCTAGTAAATTAATAAGCACAAACCCCGGTGAGGTCGACACCCTCACACAGCATTTTAGCGGCAGCTTTGTGATTTCTTCTGCACTAAATGAAGCCTAAATGCCTTAACCCCCAACACGTTTTAGTGCTGTAGATACAATGGGAACCGATATAGGTTTTTTAAACCCAGAAGGTTAGGGAGAAATTTTGCTATTTGGATATACAGTATATATACACATAACATGCTAATGAACGCCTATGCGTCTCATTTCTCATATAATGTCAATTGGGTTTAGCTCAGGATGTTTATGGGCCTCCTGAATAATCTTTTATTGGAATTATTTCTAGCTAAAGATGAGAATGAGCCTTAAGCAGATGCTTCGTAGAAAGCCACCTACCAAAAATAAGGTCGTGGTGCCGGCCGAAAGATCCTAAACATTTTTTTTGTATGTGCACAGATCGTCTGCACAGAATAACCGATACAATATGAGGACTCTGTGGTTGGCAATAAGAAGATGAAATCTTCACGAAAGAATTGGTTTGTCACTGAGATTGCTAGCATAACGAGCCATGTCACCGATATAGCAGCACATCGACATTGCCTACATATGTAGCCAAAAACACTGTTGCGCACAATACTCGAGGAAGATTATTTGCGAGCTATTGGCCCTCTCCTCGAAGGGCATCGAAGGACAGAAGCAAAAGACGATATGATACGTATAGCATTGTCATCGATCTTTTCAGTCTAACACTGGTGTTAAAAACTGCTCTAAACGGCAGGCTCACAGCACAGAACCAGTTCGATCCACGTCCGGTTTTGAAACCAGACTATTACTACGCGTACTCGAGTTTAATAGGCAATCTTTTATCGTTACAAAATTGTTTCAGATGCGGCAAATTGTCATATGATGTAGCTTGTCTGAAATGCCTATCAGGGCAAAGTCCACCAATTGACAGTGTTCCCAAAAAAATACGCAATTTGTAGCTGCTATTGATGCCCATATATCTATTTGTGTTTTGTGACCAGTTTTACCTGCATTAACACTACGTTATGTCACAAGTTAATTTTATTTACATGTTCATATATTAAATCGTGGATGAAATAATCGCCTTTTTAGAACACTGTCTGTGTCTTTGTTTTCTTTTGTGGAGATGGCCGGTAGTGGGTAGAAAGTAAATAAATAAGCCAAAGCATTTAGATAGACTAATGAAATAGATAGGAAAAAAACTAACGAAGCGCCATCAACTGATGTAACACAGAAATTGATGATAATATAGACAAATTGATTATGAAAGTTGCTCAGGAAGAATAGACTCATAGAAGACACAGTCATCTAGTGACAAGAGTAAAGAAAGAGTTCGACTTTAACAATTTGGCCACTATAAAATACAAAAAAAAGAAGTACTAACCACACGTGCGACAGAACTTGGTCGACGACATAAATATTTTAATTTTTTCGGTAAAAATCTTTCTGAATAGTTTACTCGTTTCTCGTATGCCAAATAAGCAAGCTATAGTAATTCACTCGACATCTTTTGAAAACTTTTTTTTCTGAAAAAAAAGAAGAGCATTTTCCTAATTATTCGCAAATTTATTACAAACCATAGGGAAGGCTCATGTGTGTATGTGTGTGTGTGTATTAAATAAAACTTTGAGAAAAACTGGTTGTCAGCTGAATAAATAGATACGGCAATATTACCCCTTTTTGGTTGCGTATGAGAAAATCTAACGGCGAGTTCACTTTGAGACAGTTATGTTCTAGGGAAATACTGAAATAACTTATAATAAATTATAGTACCTAATAATTAAAGTAATAACTTAATAATAAATTATAGTACTTAAAATTTTTCCTTTTACCTTATAGATATACCTGCCGCCGAGCATGCTGACCACGTCTGCCGGCGGGTCCGGTAAACCGAGAATGTCTCGTCGACTTGGAACTACCTAATTACAGGAAACAGCCACACTGAGGTATTGTCGCAAGCTAATTATGTCGTAATCGTTCAAAGTAACGGTAAGCCATGGAGCGTTAGTAGCTACAAAGAGCAAATGATCAAAAAATAATTTATAAAACGTGTTGGCAACGGTAATGGCGAGTTGTTGTTGTGTAGCTGGCCTGATCAGAGTTGATATAACAAAGTAACGTAGAAATGAAGGGCAAACAGATATTGGAACGCAAAGCATTTGAACATCGGACAACGCAGCAAAATTCTTGGTTTGCTTCCCGTTGTCAAGCAAACTGCGACGGCTTTTATTCGCAGGTCGTCGGAAAAAAATGGTGCAACACATGGGCACCATGTTGGGTTTAGAAAAAGCGTACACCCAAATTATTGCAGAGTGCTTTTAATGGTTTTCGGAATGAGTATCGTGCTATTACTGCGGAAATGGACAACTTTCGTTTGAGCTTTGCAAAGTATCCAAGCTGGTAATTTATGGCTCAGTATTATATATACACAGCACATATATGTGTAGCTCTATATAAGGCATTGACCTATATGAAACAGCTTTCCCGACAAATTATCGTAACAGTGAGTATAATTTGCTTGAATTGATTTTGTTCGTTATCGTACATTCGTTCTGCCTTCGAATTATTTATCCTTTAACATGATATTTACATGCATGCAATACATCTATCGCTGCGTCGTCCACATACACGCGATGGCGTTCAGCGTCGCTGGTGTCGCCACACTCGGCGGAATTTTCGGCGGTGGCGGCAGCAGCAGCAAGGCATTGTACATACCACTAGCGCCGCACTCGCATCATCAGTAAAAACTCATTGGCACACCGACGATCCTGTGCGTCACATCAGCAGTGAGACGACGGAAATCGAAGTGTTCAGCTCGCATACGATGTGGGCGCCACTCAGTGAAAACGAAGAAGGCCGATTACGAGGTAATCTAAAAAAGAAAATTTCACTGTCTTCGTTCTGCGGCTGCTGTTAGCAGGGCAACAGCGATCATGTCCGACACCCACAGAAGGAAACACGTAGCAGTAACTAAGTACCTCCCTAAAATACCCCGAAGCTAGCAGATAACTATGGCAGAATCCAGGGTTCGTTCGTATGCGCAACCTGGACGCCGCATAGCAGAACAGACGCATGCCGCTGCTACTCGGACCAGGGGGAGCTGACGTAACGGCAGAGAGAAACACAGAAGGACAGAAAGGTAACTGGCGAACGGACTCACCGACTGCATAAGAGCAAAGAGTCACCGAGGAGTCACAGGAGAATCTCAATTTAATGGACAAAACAAGCAACGGGCTTCTATTTTAGCGGCGGCGGTGATTCTATGGCGCTGATGACGTGGTGGCAGTTGTAGTAATTCTCGTACATGTTCGTTTTCTGCGGGAGAGAGGGGGCACTTGTTTCGGCCGGGCTGGTGCCAGCCGGCGAGAGCCATAGCAGGCCCACTGGCTACGACGCGTCTGCGCGATTCGCATTCGCCTGTCTACCACCGTTTTGTGATTAATGGTGTTTTAATACTTTGCTGATTGAGAGAGAAAGAAAGAACATAGAAATATTGAGTGACTAGATAGCAGGACGACGCTTGAAGTTACAGTATCGTTCTGCGGTCTTAAGCCCTATTCAACATTCTGAATTCTTTCGGTTGAAACTGCCATACATGAGATGAAAAACTACAACAGACTACAGGACCACAATAAGGCCCTACCTCGTGTAGGGCCTTAGTGTAAGCTTAAAGCGTTTCCGCTAGCACCTGTTACGCATTATACTAGACGTTCGTCGTCGCGATCTATGTATTTACATACAGTTTCATTTTGAAGAACAACAAACTTCTTTTAATACAACAAACAGCAGTGACGAGATTAACGTGCCGGGAATTCCATCTTCCTGGTTATGAGCGATCCCACAAAATCCGAGGCCCGGTGTTCCGGTGGGACCTTTTGGCTACTCTGACTACGTTTGGCGACATTACTCAACTTTATCAGATCTTATGAAAGTTATAAAGTTGGCATTTTTTTGGTCCCTAAATTAAATGTTAGATGCTTAATTTAGCAAATAGGGAAAATGTGCGGGTGCCATAACCTAAATAGCACTTTCATTTATAGCAGAATTATTTTGCATACTAGAACGATGAGATATGTACTTTCGCAAGAGAAGCTTTCTAAAATAGTGCGGCAACGGACAGCGTTAGTGACAGAACGATAAAATCAAACCTCAAATCACCTGGCCGCCATATTTATAACCATCGTAATTACAATAGATGCTGTAATGAGGTTCGCTTTGTGCGGTTTACGGTGATAATGTCGTTGGCCATTTGAGTAAGTGGCAGCCAGGAGAACGGAATTACTCGACCCAGTTGGGTCAGCTGCTTTATTGTCCGCCAACTCACCTCTTCCTCGTGAACGATCGAAATAGGACAGTACACCCACTACGAAGAGCGACCAGACACGATACGAATTCGATGAATCCATCCATCCATATTCTGTCGAAGGTTTACCTCACAAATCAGCACTGCGCTTTGTCAATCATGTTAATTACCAATCTTCCATTTGCGGACGCAATTTCACAAAAGGGCCTAGGTACTTGGCGTTCCGCTTTGTGAGCTAATCATTCGTCTCCTTAATGACCAGTTTATGACCTCGCCAGTGGTTTACAGTTTAGGCAGATGTAATTAGCTAAATAATATCGGTCAGGTAGCAAAAAGGCTATCTACAGTGGTAATGTTTAACAATTTGATGTGTGTATGTCAGAATACGTGGAAGTTTTGCAAAAAGTCCTTTGGAACCTTATAATCAGGAGCCTAAATGCGTATGTGTATAGTATATACTTATCTGGCTGACGCGGCTATCATATGGTAATCGTCCAACGAGCGAGGTTATTGTACAATTAAAGTCAAAGAGCTAGAAATTCGGATAGATAAATGTATCGTCTGAGATGTTAATTGAGTATCGATCTAAATGTTGGCTATACTCAGTCAACTTTGTAAATATCAGACTAAAGTTGAATCGTGTCATGTGTATCACTGAGTTAGAGTAAATTTACCCTATTCTTGTCACTGCATTGATGGAAATCATCATTATAATAACCACAACTTATGTGCCACTGACTAAGTTGTGCCTGCTTTAAATGGCCATTGTCTCCCGATTACATCATTCATATATTTCTCGCTGGACTGTTAGTCACTTTGCTTATAGGTTCGTTCAGCTCCCTATTTCTTGGCCGTATTTAAGGCCAAAGTTCATTAATTGTTCGCTTTATCTATATAGGTCCACGAATGGTCGTCGTGTTCTCCGAGTGTGAAATGATAATATATGTGTGTATAGCCAGCGGACATGATCCAGCCGAATTTGGTTATAGACGCACATCGTTCCGCACGACGAAGTAGTGATTTTTGCGGAGAGAAGACTTCAGATGATCGGACAGCGTGGAGTACAGTCATTTAAATTGTCGATGATATGTAGAGTTGAAACAGTTTAATATGACACGTTCCAACTTATGAGGATAGGCTCCAGAGAATGTGCGATAGTTCCATTTGGTACAACAGGCGAAATGCGGAAGTCGTCAAACATCATCAGGCGTCTATATAATAGCCCGTATCTTAGACTTTAAATAAGTTTAGGTATTAAAACTTGAACGGCATACATTTAGAGTCTACTGGTAAACATTTCGAAGACAGACGCTTTCTAGCGTTTTTGGCTGTAAAACAGCCGTACTACTGTGTCGTGCGCTATGTGCTACTAGCGCAAATACGTTCCAGGCCGCCGTAAAACTCTACGTGACAATGTCGTCGAGGTCCTTCTACAAGCACTACTAACTCGAATCAAAGTCGAAGGTGAGCCTATTCCGCGAAATAGACTGTCGTTCCTTAAAAGTTCACTGGGCGTAATTCAACTTTGACTATCGAACACAGGCAGTTATCAAGTTCTATAACTTGATATAACTACAAGTACATATAACTACAAGTATTTCTCAAGAACTAGGTTCCGCTCGTCGAATAATTAAAAAATTTCCAAAAAGTAACAGTATACTAAATTAGATATTGGCTTGTTAACGGAAAATTTGCATCGTTAGACTTCGTTCAGTTTCAATCACTTAGCAATTGTGCCATGCTCCATGACTACACCCTGCTCCACCGGTACCATTGCTATAATGTTTTATTTTAATAAATATGCTGTACTACTTAAGCCTGCCTAATTTGCGTCCGTGTTCAACGTTGGAAGCAACAGGTGCGTCGCTGCAGCCATGACGTGGAGTTACAGAAATCATCTCCTTGAAGTTAGTTGAAGTTATCTGTAGCTGGCTATTAGCCCCTCGTGGTCATAGTACATTTTTGGAAAATAAATATCTTATCATAGTGAATACTAGACATATCCTAGATAGTGCTGCTGCTGCTGCTGCTGCTGCTAAATACCAGCGACACCATCGAAGCGATCCAATCGCGACGATTTTGCTGTGTGCTTGTAGTTTCATTAGTAATTCCAATATGTCGCTATATTAAGTGGAAAGGCCAAGCTCAGGTAGAGTCTGAGCTACTAAATTGATTTCTCGGCGTAACAACGCGACCTAAAGCTACTTAATAAGTTCGAAATTACCACAGACAGTAGGGCTCACCTTAAACACCGTAAGTTTCATCTGCTGAAAGTAAGCATTTACCATCTTCATTTGCTTTTTTAG
Source organism: Varroa destructor (assembly GCF_002443255.2). Lineage (NCBI taxonomy): Eukaryota > Metazoa > Arthropoda > Arachnida > Mesostigmata > Varroidae > Varroa > Varroa destructor. The sequence goes on from NW_019211460.1 coordinate 1,720,438, forward strand.
GCATGACACTAATATTCTATGATTCTCATAGTTGATTTTTCTGTTTTCAATAAAGCTTGTGTAGGATGTGTGGTTTATTAAAGCCCATTGCAGTCAGCTAACGCCGGTATGAACCTATCGCCCGGTTATGCGGTGTGCGGTCGGTATAACCATACCTAGGATCCTAATGCCTACGATAGGATTCTATAAATAAGAGCGCGGAAACACAAGGTGAGAATATCAGACACGTGTGTCGATGTATCTGCCTTCTCTGAAGCCGTCCGAACGTTCGTCTGTGGGATGGACGTGTGCCCGTCTCGATGTTTTGTGCCTCCATCGACCGCGTGCTGTCGGTGACCTGCTTCGTTCGTTTATTGGTAGTAGGCTCATTCATTCGTTGGTTCATTTTTGGCTGGCTGATTTGTCACGAAGTGGCCAAGTACGTACCTTCGTATGCTCCTGTGTTCGCGGACGCTAAGCAGTATGAGTAACGGTGCGCAGCGGGCTGTCGAGTGGGCTTGGGTTCAGCACGCACCTACTGAACTTGCTTTGAATACCCGTGTAATATACTGAAGATCTGTGAATTGTTATGGTGCGATTCATATAGGGACGTTTCAGAGCTTAATAACAATTGCGCGCCTAGCAACACCCGGAGCTGCCGGAGCCGCACGGGACCATACGCTGATCACTGTTAAGCGTGCTTCTCTCACTACATCTGCTAACAATTGAGATATGTATGCGAATTTCAAATGTATTCGTCAAATCGACCGCAAAAATTGAACAATGGAGCTTATAATTCAATTAGGGGTATAGACCGAGGGCAATTGAGGGGAAATTAACCGGAGTGTGCGAGAAAATTTTCATTCTTTTTTGTTCAAGGTCAGTTAATTTCTTTGCACGCATTGAGTGACGCTGCTACCGAAATCGCTTACCATCCACCTAAGAACAGGTTCACTATCTGCCTTAGGTCATGCTCACGTCGATACTGAGTAGACGGCATGCTGGCGTGCCGCAGACACAACCGGGATGCCCTGATTGAAAATCACTAAAACAACATTAAAAAAATCCGCAGAACTATCGCAATAAAAAATCGGAAGAGCCATGGGTGTGTTGCCGGTCGGTTTATTAACCCCGGGAGGGCTCGCGAATCTTTACGATCAATTTAAAAAGGATGTATAGGAAGCTCTTGATACGTATCAGTACAAATCGAAAAGTCTATTGTTGCTCTATGAATAGCTAACAAATTACTTCGTACACTTATTATACCTCTTTATCGAGCTTAACTATTTTACTAGGTAGGAAAAAAAAAAGCATCTTTTTAGGTGTTTTGTGCCCTGAAACAAAAGCAGATTACTAATAAATATAAGTTAACGTTTTTTCCATCCACAATAATCTCAAGACCCGGCCATCTCTGCAAGCAATGGCTGTTCGTTCCTTAATTCTGGAACCAAGTATCTAGTAACGATGATGACGATGACGACGACAAGTTGTTTTCTACGGCTCTGAACCTATTTTTTCTTTACGGCACAGCGCCTATCCGATGAAGCGATCGTATACGAGAATATGGCGTAGTGAACTCGACCTATCGTTTCGTGATCGGCTAACTAATTTCTCGTCACTAGCTCATTGGGGCGGAATCGTCAGACTCTCGAAGCCGGGCTTAGAAGGCTCTAAGTAAACAGCAAATAAATAAGCTCTACTTTTGAAAATTAAGAGTCAGACGACAGTTAATCAGACCACGCAAGGTGCGTAGAAGCTGTCTATATAATTAGGCGTACCGAACAACTTCAGCTCCGAAATAGCTTCAATTTTGAGGTCGTCCTATCGATCATACAGTGATTGAGGTTGAGCATCGGATCGGATCGGATCGAATCAATTCAGCATATTAGTCTAGTTTATTCGTTCGATTCGATAGAGTGGGTTTATCCATATTGAAAAAAGTACTCTAAATACATTTAGATAATAATTTCCTTGGCAATATGATAGTCTCATCTGTGCCGCTAGGGCTTAAATTCTAGACCTAATTACACACCTCGGTTGTGTCTCTTTTTTTGTTATCCGTGTGAACCGGATTAATTATAACTATGCGATAACTTAGTACTTCCTGTTGCGGAGCGCTGACTAGCGTCAGGCGCTGCTGTTGTTCGGCTGCGTGAAAATCGCTGAGCGAAGACGATTGTGGCAGCACTTATAGATGCGGCGATGCCCTTAGAAACCCTTCTCATTGGCTCAATGGTGTGGATATCAGTGAACTTGGATGGAAACTGATGACAGGTAGCAACTTGTTCAGTGTTCTTTCTTTGCTGGACTTTACATTGATAATGCAACAGGTGGTAAAAGCAACGTCGCTTTATGCGAATACCCATAAGCACCATTATAGAGGGAAACATTGAACAAAGATCATAAAAAAAAACGTGCACGGACGATGAAACACGGTGATGCTTCGCCGATCATTCACGTACCTCAAATACCTGTTCGTATGCGTTCCCATATAGCACGACTTTTTGCTGCATAGAATTACGAGGGGCTCTTGCTACGAAATTCGCCAAGGGAAGGTTTACTTGTATCATACTACTAGGACGAGAAAGATGTACAAATGAGTACAACACCTTCAGGACGTTAAAAAAAAGTAATGCGCTAATTTCCAATCTAGTGAACAGACATAACTGTGCTAGAAGAAAAAGTTAGACCTTTTAGGGCACGAGCGGTGGCATGTACCGGCATGGATAGATAGGCACAGGACGACATCTAAACTCGCAGGTCATCCTTAATTGTCTAATTAATTATTTATTACCTTTGACAGGTTCACAACGCGTGTATGGCCAGTTAACAGCTCCACAACCACACCCACACCTTCTGCCAAAATTTAATACTTGAGAAATCCATCATCCGGCCGTCGTACTAATCATGTGGCGTACATCTCGTCCGGCAGTGTTATCGTGATAGACGGTGACTCAATGGTACTGGCGTGAAAATATCAAATCGGTGAACCATACATTTCGTCATTCGCTCATGAAACTAGCAGCCGCTATTGAAGGCCCTCCAAACTGTTTCAACCACCAAATGTATGTATTAGGACACATTCAGGTAAAAGTCTCATAAACTGGCTCCTTCCGTTATCAGTGGTATCTATTTTATTTAATTTTAGACGATATCTACGAGAGCGGAGAGACCTATAGGTGCGGAAGGCGCAGATGCAGGCGGGTTGTTTGCTTCATAGAAGACGCCGGTCACACAGGAGTGGTTGCGCAGTAATCTTCGAGGCGCATCAGCTTAAACATGAACAGAAACACTTCGATTTAATTAAATTTTACCACAAAAGAAATTAACGCAAGTGACCAGGCCAGCGAAGGCAAACATTCCATGTACCACGGAGATTGGTCTGCATTGCGTATACGTCTGGGTAATTATTTAGGCAGACTGCTGCTTATGAAGACGCGTTGAGTTACTAACTAGATCGAGGGTTGTCTGGATGTAGAAAATCCTAATTGGATACCCAAAATGCAGCCGGAATGGGTACAAATAATTTCGATTAAGGGACACGCGTTTAATTGGCCACACGTTACCCAGCTTTTGAGCATATCCGATAGCAGACGGCTCAAGCATAACACCGCATGTTACTAATTAACCCCTATTACCCCTTTGGCCAAACAAAGAGGACATCATATAATGCAACTGAAAAGAAACGATTATAAAATGTGATTTATTACTGACACTTATATCGTCGTTATCTGAGTTCGCTTCGCGAACGTTTCAGATTATATATAATTGATAGTTCTTGATGCTGAAGTTCTCTGTAGAGGAAATTTACGGGCTTTTTGCGCTCTCCATAGTTTTAGTTCGTTCAAAAAAATACCATACTTCTACGGTATAACAGTTAGCAACGGTTCGAATTCAAGTGAGAAGATTGTCGGGACGTTTGGCTGTTTCCACTCACGTTGCTTCGTTTGTTGTTTACGAAGCTCTGGAGTCGCTCTTTGTCTTCTTGTATTTCTGTTTCAGTATGGTAACATTTATTTAATTATCATTATAATCCAGGTAGTAAAAAATCCATCATCATTCGACTATAATTTATTTTGTTGTTCCTCTTTATGTTACAGTCTGTCGTAACAGCTGTGCTTTATGCCACAGCTTTCTTTGTCTGTAGCGCTGCCGCTGCTGTTGTCGTCGCTGACCATCCAGCAACTCATTGCGAAGATAAGAAGCTGAAAACGAAGAAAAAAGAAGATTGTTGTTGTTGGCGTCGTTGGCGCCATGGTCACCAACAACATCGCTACATAGCAACACCATCATCAAGTTCACGGCGCGGCGACAATAACTATACTGGCAAGGGGGTAGTCACCGGTGAACCTCGGTAGGATCAACCTTTCGGATGTCTCTCCTGTTATGCCTTCTCTGCCTCTCTTTCGTTCTGCGTCTGTCGCCGCCGTTCTAGTCATCCGCTTCTAATGTTGACGGTTCGGCCGCCGCACCGCTGGTTCTAATGCTTCGTGAGTCCTGGGGTTCTATTGCTGGCACAGTCGGAGTCAGTCGGGAGAGCTGCTCGCCGCTGCCGCTCAAACAGGCTCCGGTGTTTCCTTTTCCTTCTGCACCCTATTTTGCCTTCATCCTCGGTTTTTTCGTCCCCTTCTCGTCGCAGTCGTCTTAACTTTTGTGTTTGTTAGCTGCACGTTCGAATGTAGCAATTCTTATCGTTATCGCTTCTACGGTTATCAGTAAACGGCATCATCGCATTGCCTCTGTTGATATTTAGACTGCTGCTGCCGCTATCCGTAAACGCGACTCGCGCTAATTCGACGTAATTTGGTTGGATAACATAAAAGGACCGGCGCTAACAGCAGCAGCTACGGAAGCAGCGTCCCCATACAAAATCTACCATCACAAAACAAACGAAAATGTGCTACACATTTACACACGCCACACAGGCACGAATACGCTGTACGGGGTCGACCAGTAAAGTCCTTTATACAAATAATATCATATAATAAAAATGGGCAAGCACGCTAGCGATTCATGGCAAGACCCACCGAAAGATATCGGCAAGGGGCAGAAAAGAGAAGCCGAAAGGGGGAACGCAAGAACGAATGGAGCAGAAGAACTGTATATTCCGTGCGGTTGATAATGACGCGGTGGCTGGTGGTGATAGAGTTATTTCGATAAGAAATGCTCTGCACTTAGATGCTCATAAAAACTAATTATTATTATTATTATTATTATTAGGCAAGCAACCACAAATAACGGCGGAAGCAATTTTACGAAAAAAAGCAACGCGTCTTCATTCGGTGACGTCATAACGGTGCAATCGTTATAATAGCAACTAATGACGATGGCATAGAAGCTCCCACATGAATACACCAGTTGTACCGTTTGCATTACTATCCACTCAATCGAACTTGCATATGACCATTCCTGGAGTAGACGACCTTTCATCTTACAGAACTTTAGAGCTTTACTAACGGGGGTACCCGTTTTTAGGCTAGTCGTTTTCTTAATAAAACACTCTGAAAGCGCTAAATGGGTGTCCGCTTCATCGTGACCACCGACAAAGTCGTTAGTGGCCACTTGTACGTACGCAGCATGTGTCAACAGCACGAGGTCTCTCAGATTTACGGTCGTATGGCTTGGAGCTAATTGAAATTTTTTAAGAGCAATCAAGTTTATTAAATCATAAGAACACGACGAACTTTGTGTCACAAGTTTATTTAATGGGGAGTGGAACAGACCAACGTCTTCAGTCTTTTTTCGCACCAAATTTGACACCCCTCGCCGCTCCTCTCCCCCCGTGGGTATATCTGTGCCCCCTCTCTCTCTCTCTCTCCTCTCCCTTTTAATGATGTGTGAAAGAAGCGTTTGAAATTTTAACTTTCATTCATCGTACTAATTTACCTACCTTTGTCAAGTAGCACTTTAAACAAACTTTATAACAAATGGGTGTTCTAAGTTTTATATGTTATTTTATACACTTCTGTATTTTATCTAAGTGATATGCACTGCATAACGCATCACTGCATGCCCATGACGGGCAAATTCTTCTCAAGTCTCGCCCGTTATGGCCCCTGTCTAATAGAATTCGGGATCGACCTCTGCAAACCTTCGATCCGATTTTACTAGGCTTTTCAGGAGTTGCCAATACGTCTAAATGGCGGCGGAAGCCTTCGGGGAACAGTGGCGTCGTCGGCAAGAAATCGACAAGCCAGTTAAGGGTTGTCCGAAGGCTGTTTTGAGAAAGGATGCCTTTGGTCGGTTCCAATGCTCGAAATTTTGCGGCATGGGATCATTTCAAAGTAAGCTTGCCGCGCAAGCGGCAACCGACGCAACTTTGAGGTTGAAAAGTCGCAAAGCGGTAGAGAAGGATACTCGACGGGGGCTAAATATCGAAAACGAAGCTATCAAGCTATTTTCCCCATTTCTATATGCTAGGAGAAACTTCAATGTCTCAGGCTGGAACTCTGTCATTTCTTCTAAATTTCATTGGCCCGGTTCCGGTTAGGTCAGAAGCAGCCAGTCCCGATTTCGAGACGGCAGAAAGAAACTTGGCCATGGCCATGGCCGCTGTATACGGGAGCGACTGCTCCCACGATAAACAGAATCGTCTGTATAGAGGAGAACCTTAACCATATTTTTAAGATCACGTATCTGATCAGGAAAACCCTCAAGAGCAACAGGGAAAAGAAGAGCGATGGCTTCAGTTATCACGCTGGGCCACACCAGGATACGTGGCTCTCCTGAACAAAAACAGTCAATCTTCTGGCCTGGGTACACAGCTTGCGCCATGCTAGAAATCAGTCCTTTATAGGAAGTTACTTGGCGTGTAGTGATATCTAAGGGGAAATAATAGCAAAATTTAATTTACTCAATTGTTCAGTTTCCTAACCCTTTAGATAATTTTAACAATGGATAACACAAAAGAAAAGCTGAAGCCTATAGGGCTATCTAATGCAGCTTTTTCAAACAGGTGATTATGTCATCTAAGTACCACGCGGGAGTCTCCCCTGATGTTGATCGCTAAGAATCTGTCGCAATAGCGAGGCATCTTATGCGCCATTTATACGATTTTCGACATACGGTACTCCAGAAATGGATAAGAAAGATTTCTATGAAAAAACTATTTAGACTTTGAACCAACTTACTTGAGATGCGGACGAGAATGCTGCAATACTAATATTACTCTGTAAGTAGGCACCTGTACGTAAAACATCGGTGAGCACGATTAATTCGTGCGTCCAAATAAACTTACGGACGAACAGCTATGACAGAAAAGTATAAATAATGTGTGTTTATTGGATGGAGATTACTGGATACATTACTAGAAAAGTGACCTTTTTTTATTTATGTATAGATTTAACTTGAATTTGTAGAAAATATATGTCTTTCTTTAACACAATGAAACTGCCCTGATCTCAAACCTTAAGTGTATGTAATGAATCTGACGAGAGACGGAAGACGACCGTTACCAACACGCGAATACACATTGCGAGGTTTCGTGCTTAGGAGACGCACCGCGCCTCTTGGACTCTGATGGTAGTCTCCCAGGTAACGATTCAACGGTAGGAAATAGCGAGGCCCATCAAGCAAGTTCACACATAGAATCCTGATAATTATTAATCTACCTATTATGGCGTTCCCGACGACAGGTTTCTACTGTCAAGTCATCTACCGTCATCTAGTGCTAAGGTTATGCCCCGTTGCCGTATCAGCAGCCTTCAAGCCATTAGAAACTTCTCCTAACGCATGAGCTGTTACTACGAGATTGTGTACTTCTAATAAAAACGTACGATACTTCGATAGACTACGCCGTCAACTACATCGTTACTTTAGGAGAATACGTAGCACCGTCGTCCAAAGCAGAGAGCTGCTCTTAAGCTCAGACAGACACAAAGTCAGGATGTTGGACTTTGAATATTCTTTATCATTAATTCTTGTCGTTTCGAACATTGCATCCTAGGCAATTTCTGGCCGGAGACGATGCTCATTTTTGCAGCCGCTGCACTCTTAAATAACGGTTGATTTGCTATGAATAATTGAACATGTGCGCGTTTATTTTAAACGACCGCGATATCATGTAAAATAGTCACATAATTACATGAAAGAGAAGCGTCTCAACAAATTCAGATTAACAAAGCTTGCAGGCTCATCAAATTAAAAAAAAAAAAAAGCATCAAGTCTAATATAGTGGGTGACCTAATCGTTAAATTACTGCTCTGACCGTTTCAAAATAGGCTCAATCGGTGATTTAGATGATTAGAAGAAAGCATAGCCACCACACCCACGCTAACAACGCCGACTCTGTCCGATCAGCCTGTCTTTAGCCAAATAACAAACCCAACTGCTCAAAGGACCAATTCCTGGCCTATACGGTATCTGTTGCCTTGCTTATTGAAGTCCTATATAACGTTATACCGAACTGGAGAACTGAGTTAATAATCTATGCACTTGCCATTTCTAAGAGTCACCGTCTGGCTTTATTTATTATTTAAACTAAACTTTATTAAAATTATTGCTACGACTTTAGTCATTACAAATGGCGTAAAGTAAATCTTGGCGTTCATTTTGTCCCATGTTTCAGCTTCTCCCAAACTCACATGGATATGATGACCGATCTGTCACAAACTGGACGGAACGCACTTCCGTACATTATCGAAGGATCACTGTTGCTGGCTGATTGCAGGCCGACGATGTCACAGAAATAGAAGATAGCGAATTATACGGTGCAGGTACGTTCTCTCGAAGCCTTTGGAGGAAGCTGTCGGAACCTTCGTTATAGAGGTTCGTTTGCAGGATAGGCTATTCGATTTCAATGAAGGGAATGCCAAATTTGCCGTGCAAATAATACTTTCTGTTAGGGTACAGGTTTACTTCTTAGTGAAATTGTCCCATGCCCATTGATAAAAAGCATTTAGCGAAGTGATGACGTATTTGACAGTCTTATAGCGACCGCGTCGGACTTGAAGATCGTTTTCTTTTTTTTTTTTTTTTTTTTACATAAACATTTTGATGGCTCATAACATAGCCGCTCTCGTGAAATGCCTTCTGCTAATGGTTAAAAAAGCGGACTCCTAAAATGTCGTCAACCCGCTAACGGAGCTAATTTTCAATTATCTGGTCGGGAAATTTATAACACAGAAACAGGGCCGGTGAAGAACAGCTTGTTGTCTCAAAGATAATTACCTGCGACGATCGTATGCAATTTTGTAACTTCGTTCGGTCTTCGTTAACGACGAAAAATATGTCGTAAAGAAAAATGGAAGGCAAGGCAAGACACTGTATTGTAGTAACGTAAAATAAAATAGCAGTAGGCCAAGTGGTATATTTCCATGTAAGGCCAGGTAAATAGACTACTGTGAACCTTTTACATGGTGTTTTACTGGCCAACAGAACACGAATGGCAGGGTACACCTTCGCTGATTCATAGGTTAAGGCGAAAAGTTTGTTTAAAATATTTTCAAATTAAAACACATGTGGAACATAAACGAGAACAATTAACCAAAACACGTATCATGTTATTGTAACATGGTCGTCTTTACGAAAACCTTTAACGTTGAATCGTGTTAGGGCTTCGCTTAAATGATATCTAATCGTACCCTAATGGATGGGGTTCGGAACTTAGCTACTGCGAGTGTATTGACAATGGAAGTACCAATTGACCTCGCTCATTTGGCAAATGAAAATATTGTGGATTAGCAATACTGGATATATGACGTAATTACGGAGACAACAGCAACTAGGAGTACGTTCATATGGCGATATGGGAAAACACGCTGAGATATAGTCTTCGCCCAAATGGATCGAGTGGTCATTTTTAACAAATGGGCTTAGTAATTACCCATTCATGATAAACAGACAATGAAACATTTGTTATTCTAAAAAGTCAGGAGGAACAAGTGATTGTTATCCATAAGTCTTCTTCAATCCACGATGGGTACTCTAGCAGTGATGCATGTAATTTTCAGGTAAAGCTATCGACATGCTCGTGTCACCTGCTTCATTAGTTAGAACCATTTTACCATTTTATCTAATTTGATAAGTGCCTCTCAATCAAATGAAGGCCACCGACTTGGAAAAATGAGCTTAGCGGTTAAAGTTCATTTAAGTCCGCAAGCAGACCTTCACATCTGTGGCACATTACATATAGTCTATGTTCCTGGGACACAGACTATTGCAGATGTTCACTCTATGTCTAAAGCCACTCAGGTTTTTTTATTATGTAAAATAGTACCAAAAGACCGAACTTGTTCTAATATCTCTAGCTACGATGAAGCTTCGTCTCTACGACATCTTACTCTCGAAGCCTCAGAGCTTCGAGAGATGCGTTATTCGTCTTTCCATTCGACCTGTGATCTTCAACGATGCGTCACGTACCGTTATCCTCCCAAGGTCGTCGATTAGCAACCTTTTTCACCTCGTCTACGATTGGTCTAGGCGGATTGTCTCCTGAATGTACCATCATCGCAACAAATAGCTAGGATCTTCAGCGGTTATTGAACGCTTTGACTAACACTTAAATGTTGATTAAAGCCTCCTAGACGCCGAAGCAGCGGGCACTTAACACTGAGCAGTCTTCAAATCATCCACACTTCGACACTTCGCAAAAGCCATTAGTGTCAAACCTACGAACATTCACAGAAAACACTACTGATAGTCTTGACGGATGCCAGCCTAAATCACTCTATACGACGGTCCTCATTTAGTTTTAACGACCAAAACACACTGCCATATACAACATTCTACTATCGTCTGCTTTCGCACATATACGCTAACGGAACGTTAGCCACAGCACATTGTTCTAGTTTCTCGTAAAGCTATTGTAGTTAGGGTAGTCGAGAGAATGGGTTTGTCCGTTTCAGCATCGAACACACTAGTTGTTGCTTTCTTTTACGGTACCAGTTGATGAGGATAACGTATAACGCACTTGTTGTCCGAAACTCTCCATTCAGCACGTAACAGACCTCATCATCGGGCAGCGATTTGCTAAGGACTAACGGATTCAAAGCTCCATCTGTGAGGTCCGAAGCATGCGTTCGCTAGCGCACAAACAGACAGACAAAGATTCACTCACGGGACGCTCACGTACCGCTGCCTTCGTTTGAAAGAGAACCACAAGCGGCGCTTCGGGCGGAGCCTTTGACTTCAGTCCCGCCCAGCGACAGCTCTCCACTCACGGCGGCAGCCAATCCGCGCATTCGTCAAGCGCAAAACATTGTAAACAAGTCATTGTTCACAATGAATTTGCTTTGGCCGAAGGCTCGAAGAGGGGTGGCCGTTTAATTGCGTTGTCCTCTATTCCTCAAAGGTATACAATGATCGCGACGAGGTGATGATGTTCTTCATCTCCCGTTCGCTTATGTCTAACTCTGTTAATTGTGCATCCCCGTTGTGCATGTAGGCGCTTGCGTGTCCACATATCGAGAGATATCAGCAATTGCATGGGCTGGCTTTCGTTTATGAGCTCATGTTTGTTTATCTACTGCTCCCACTATCACTCTAATGATTAACTACTGAATACTTAAAGCTGGCAAACTACGTGTGTCTTTTAAGAATGTTCGATTTAAACGTCTTCTGATAGCGATCAGATATGGGTTTCATTGTACTAAATAAATAGTTGGACAGATCTGATACATGGTTTTTGCGCACCTTTGCTAAAAGCTTGTACATCATCGCCTAGAAATGACAGCAACTTAGCGAAGCTCAATTATTATAACTAGGAACGACCACGGTTCAGCACCGTCCTACGTCTTAACAGCGATAGAAAACTTTCACCCAGGGAATTTATATACAGTCACTCAATTATGTTTGCAGTCAGTCAGTCCAATAGCTGGATTCATTTATGGAAGCAGGAATAGCCCTATATGCGACATTTGGATAGTGGGTAAAAGCTTCGTCAGTTGAAAAATTATGTTTCCTCAGACACACGAGCCTTTAGTAATGCCCTCTTTTCGGTATTCTCGATTAGGTATCGCACCGCAGCTGTGGGTGAGATTTCGATATAGTTCGGTTGCTTCTGGGATTTTTAAATGGCTTTCGCGGCTTTGCAGCGTCTGGGGAAAGAATAATAAACCCCTGTAACCAGACACAGGCGATCGACGTGTTCCGAATGGCGGAATAGATATTTTACGTTTAATTTCTATATGTTTGCTCAAACTAATGCCCATGTGGTGCTTAAAGCTTTTGCGCAAAGACAATCTTAGGGCTTGATGCCCACGAAGCATCAGTTATCAATATTCCTTAAGGGGGCGCTGGCAGGATAGTGCACGTCGAACACGTACAGCTCGTGATAATTCTCGTGGGGACGGCCAACGCGTCTTGACATGCAGCAAGACTCCAGAAGTAGAAACCGGCCGAGAAAGCGAAAAACGCAGTGGTTTTTATATTTCGAATCACTATTACTTTTTTCGAATCTTCTCAAAATTTCTGAAGGCTCTATACGGATTCGTAAGCGACTGGCACATTGAAGCCTGCGTTAAGAATGACACCAAGTGCACTCGTAGCTATAGAGAGTGGGCACAACGTGGTACGGATTGAGTACGGCGCGCTCGTTCGCGGATTCTGCACCTGATAGGGCGACTAGTATCTGACTAGGAGATGCAGTAAGCACAGGCCGGAAAATTCCTTTCGAGTAGAGCGCCGATGATAGCGTTCGTACTAGGCACAGTGGGACGAAGTAGATAAAATTAGTGCTTGTTAATTGCTAGATGTTGCTTATCTGGCGTTTTCTCAGGGAATGAAGAGGACTGAGCCTGAAAAACGTTGCTCGCTGCGTCCTCACAAGCTGATCTTGGTCTATCAAACGAATCTCGCGTTACAGTTTACCTGAGAACCGTAGAAGATGTATCAATAGTGAACAAAAACTCAGGTGGTGAGGTCGGTTGTTAAGACATCTTAACAATAACTGTAAAATATACGTGAGGTCAGTGTAAGATACCGTCACATCTCATATAGAAGTAACAGGCTATTTTTAACATCGTAGCGTTCAGTGATGATGTCATTTAGGTCAAAAAAGATGTCAGAGGATCAGAATCGGACCGCGGTTATATAGAGGCACAAACTGCACTAATCGGTTGGCTTTGGTATCGTTATTGCATCTAATTGGTCCTATCGCCGATATTCTCCTTATGCTGAGTCCTAATATTTATGCCAACCAGCGGATCTCCGAATGTAACTGAATGACCACAACAGCATAACAAAAGCATCTAAGTAGACGACTACAAATAGATCCCTTGAGCTTTGCCTGTCTTCCGTCATGAGCGCGCCTTCCTTGTAACCCCGCTATGTTCTTTATTGATCGTTTGAAAGGAGCGAAAACTACGGATGGTATTGATTCTGACCTGTTAGTGAGCAGTGGGAACAGATATGAGACGGGGCTGACCAGATCTTCATTTTTGTCGATCTGCCTATGACGTACGACGTATTCTTCTCGTCGCTATGCAGACCAGTTTCAATAGCAGTATATTTGCTGTTTGTTCATAAGAGTTTTCTAATATTAAATATACTTTGCCTCGTTCCAATCTGAATAATGTGGATCAATTCAGTTTGTACGTGTGATGCTTGTCCCAGTACATCTCGCTAACTGTTTTGTCTTCGAGCACAGATTTAGAACGAAGTTACAAGCGGAATGATTAGTTTTCCTGCCACATTCTATTATTTAGGTGGGTTTATAGTGGGTTTTATGTGATTGCCGCTTTAGTTTTGCCGTTAGCAGCAATACTGTGATGTTGATCGATTGAGTTCAGTATAAATGCCCTATGGATTTACGCATCTGTATGTTTTGTAGAGTTATACGAATAGGCGAGTTCATGAGGTTATTTTTTTTTTCGCTCATTAAATATACAATATACATATTTCTCTTGCAAACGGATATAGTAGATAATATGGTCGACCAGATTTCACACGGGGAAAATAAGTTTGGCGGAGATGCGACACCGATCGCTGAACCTCGAGCAGATGATCATTTACCAAATTATGTAGCCCCGGTCCCCCGCCGAAAAAATGGGAGGTGACAACCGCTTAAACCTATAGCCGTCTCGCTCTGTCCCATTGCACTTCACAGATTCTTAGTGATTGTAAAAAAATTGAGAAAAACTCATACCAGTTAATCCAGCTTGCATAATTATTGACCGGTTAGCGACACATGGCTTCAGATAGGAGGGGTGTCATACCGGTGGTAAACAGATCTTTTGGCCTGTTATAAATTCATTTCATCATAAATCTAACTTACCGCGGTCAAGACGAGAGTGCTTCAGGCGCATGGGTGTTTTCCTATGCGAGCTACTCTGTTTGTCGCAGGAACGCTACAACGAAATTAAACGAGGGAAAATAATATGTCTAAGTTTTCGATACTACGTCTTGGCGGTTCGAAGAGTTAAACAAATCGACTTTTTATACTAGAGCATACACTAGCTGAATAAAGCGTTCGTATCAACTCTGGACGGAAGCTCGAACATCTGCTAAAAAGCGATCTGTACATCACCGATGTTAAGACCCCGCGTAATCAGGAATGTATCATCACCTTCGTCTCGGATAATCTTTTGCAGAGCACAAAGACTTACGGTTTAGCTGTCGTCGTTAGATTCTTTAATTCTTTCAAGCCTCGATCCATTGATTAAGATCTTTCATAATAGCTTGGCTTCGGCTGCTCCTCTTTTCGTTAATTCCCTTTTTAATTCTCCTTCAGCTACTGCTGTTGTCCGGGCATTCGACAGCAGGCAGCTTCCCAAAGCCTACGAAGTCCTAAAGTTAGTCCTTGTATCATCAGCAATCGCCACCTAATCATAGCTAAGTTGATACCCTCGTTGATTTTTCAAGGTTTCACCGCTAGATTGAAATTGTCTAATCACTCTGATCACCTGGACTATGGAGTGAACACAACGTGGTACCTATGCGCTTGTATGATAGTAAGTAATACGCCTTAAGGATCTTGTAGCGCTCCCTATCAGAGCGCTTAAAGCAGTCACAGCGGGTCTCATTTGTGTCCGTGCGGTAGTTGTTTGCTGGCCAGGTTTTTCTCATCACGGTTTCGAACCGAGCTCTTATTTGCTTTAATCGCCGACGACTCAATTTTCGACTTCAGGTGGGCGGCGGCAACGAGCAGAGATCGAGACACCGAATTGTCAGAACGAATGGATAAGACAACGGGGTCAGCTCTTGATTTGAGAATGGAGATGAGACCTTATATGACGAGACATCGCATGCGCACGACGACTCTGGAAAGCTCAATCTAATTGAAACATCACCACAGTCGCTATCGTCATCGCTGCCATCACTATCAACGAGTGTGTTTGATTACGACCATCACATATTCATATTTCAATTAATATCTTTAAATAAATAATACATTCAGTATCTTCGTTAGTATTGTACCAAAGACGATATATTTTTGTTTTCGTAGAGGTGTTTGATTATCGATGCTTCTGATCGAAGTTTATATATCTGAGGCTAGGAACATCATTTAGGCTGCACTACTTGTTATAATTTTGTTTTTGTAAGCTTGTCAAAATTGCATAGTTTTTATAAGTTCCGCTATTTACACAGGCTGTGTAGATGTGTCCTCGGCGGAACTTCGAATAGCGTTTAGCAGTTTGCTTTAGCCGGACAATTGAGTTTATGGATAATTCGAAGTGCTCATCGTAATCTTCCAGTCTGTCTTATGATCAATGTTGCGGTTAATAATACTATGGTTATCCAAACGATTTTCCGCTTCCCGATTCAGTATATTTAGCAAAAAACGCAGAGCAAAGGCACAGATCTCAGCCAGAACCTGTGCATGCTTTGAAAGCTTCGCTTTGTACATATCTGTCTGCTCGTTTATGCAGTTCATAACTGCTCTGCCTGAAGCTAAAGAAAAATTGCATAGAAGCAGGAGAACTATTTGTTTGGTTGTCCTCGGTGCTGGCGCAGCTATGGGATGGTGCCATCTGCCACAGAGGACTGGGTTTCAGTACGGCAAATAGAAAATCTTTAAGGTTACGTTGCTAATATGGACGCTCGTAAATTACTCAAAATAGATACGTCAGGGGAAATACTTCTCTCACATAGTCTAGATCAAGTACGTTGAAAAAGTTATCGGCCGCGCTCATATACGTAATGTGTTAAGAAAGCGTTCTGTTTTAAATCGTTGACAATACACTAACTTATTTAACATAGAAACGTCTACAGTAGAGACTAATGTCTTAAGCGTTCTCTTTTGTCAAGCACTGGGTCGTTTACTTTCGATATGCGAACGGTCGTATGATTTGGAACGGTCGAACACGCATGGTGTTTCTCCAATCTTCGATTAACCCTTCCAATGTATCCCCCTATCGAGTACAACTTACAAATTTATGCTCAGACCTAAACCTAAACCTAAACCCCTTCAATTCCCTAGACATGTAGAAATTACACTATTTTCTAGAAGGGTGTATGAGTGAACACAAATATGCTTGCGGCTTATGATAAAAACGCGCACAAATAAAAATGTAGAGAAAGTATTACTTATATATTTTTATTATTATATTATTTACAATAGAAGACCTATATGTCTTTTCTTTTTACTTAATTATTTCAAGCGTGTCCCCTATAAGCATTATTATGGTTTGTTCGTAAATATCTTATATGCCTAAAAGCTCTCAGGATCACTAACAAGGTAGGCCTGCTGATTAATTAGTCTTTCTCATTATTAATAATTTCTAATTTTGTTAGTTATTTTGAGCTTTTGAGTTCTTACTTACACTGCTTATATACATCGCTTAATAAGCATTACAGCTCCAGTCTTAATTTGAAAATGAATTTGCTGACCCTATTCAGCTAGAAAAGCGGGCCGAGATAATAACTTTGTTGAAAGTGGTCTACACGTGAATATTTGAAAACGCAATTTCCGGTGACCAGACGATGCCATTCTATTTAGCGACAGAGCCCCTTCTATCTTTACAGCCACGTCTGCTAAATGAAGTCATTAATCTTGAGCTCAAAAATTCTATTTCGCAATTCACAAACCAAGTGGAACTTAAGCAATAACAACAACAACAACAACAACAACAGTAGCAGCAGCAACGGAGGTGATAACAACGTCGTGTTAAAAACGTTAAACTAAGTTAAAGTTAATTTCTTCTTATAATTGGTGAGACCCATCTCAGGTCTGTCTGTGAACACGGAACGTTTTCCTTCAAGGCAATAACATAATATGCAAACTACGAATTAAATAATTACCATCATTATATTGTGCTCAAACAAAACAGCGATATATATACGTATATGTAGGCGTTCTCATCACGACACTAGGCGCAAGGCGAGCATCTGTTTGTTAATTTTTTCTTTTCAACTGAAACAAAAACTTCGAAATCGTGCAAATAAACATGGAGTATATATATACGATTGTTCCCAAGAAAAAACATTTGTGTTTACTGCTGTAGGTTTGAGACGGGTTGGGATGAATTGCTGATACTCATGCACGCAAACATTCATTCGAAAGTTTGAAGATCGTGGGACAATTTTGGTGCTGACATGAGTATGGACATTTGTTGTGCCGAACCTTCGAAGGCTACAGAAGTTAAGCCCAGATGAACTTATACATTTTGGTACGCTTCACAATCTACTAAGTAAGATCGTCAGGTAGGCTGCGTACCGGTTAATGGTGGTCCAGATGTTTGTAGTGGTTATTCGGACGTACCAGTAACGAGCAGTAATTGTCATACCTACTCCCGTTTCATTCTGCGGTTCACACTTTGACTTTAGGGATAACAGGGAGAGGCAACAATTCCATTGTTTCAATTGTAAATCGCTGCGACTCGTGCATTGCAGCAGGCTACTAAAGATAGTGCAAAATTGTTTAAGTAAACGTATTCTTTCCGTACTGTAAGTTAACATTGATTCAATCCGGGACCTTCCGATGTCAACCCAGAAGACCATGACACACATATACGAAGATTGAGGTCTTCGTCATTTTGCAACGTTTTACATGTCGGATGCGCATTTCATATCTTCGTCGTGGTACTAAAACAGCCGTCAGTCAGTAGAAGATTCTTCAGCAAAAAAACAAAAAATAAGGGACGCAATAAAGTTTAATTATAATTTAATCTATTGAAAGATGGCGAAATTTGCTCGTCGAGAGTAGCTCTTCCTATGTAATAAACAACAAAGCTAGATACGCGCCTCCGATGTACCAGGGCATCACGTTGACCAGCAAGAAAGCAGAATTTAATTAATAACAGCAACAAGAAGGAGAGGCCGGGACTGCTTCTGCTCTTTCTTATTGTAGACTTCGCGTCCAATGGCCATCCCTAGAGCTGTGATAGATGCACATCAAATAGTCAACCGAAGGATAATAGATTACCCTTGGGACCGCTGAACACTCAGATTCTATTAAATGCTGTGGTGGAAATTAAACGAAAACAACAACAATAGTATATACTCTTATATTTACTTTATATTTAGATATACGTAAAGCAACTTTGTATACCAGGTGACATTATGCAATTTAGAAAAAAATTATCAATCTTGCTCGAGTTCGCGAAACCCGATAACGCATCTATACATATATCTCTACGTATCGATGAGAATAGATTGACACTACTCTTATTGATATATAATGACCGGATGCATAGAAGTACAAATTTTTCGAAACGCTGATTACGTTCAGATAAATTCGAACAAAAGCTAGATATATTTTTATAAGTAGACTTGGCTTAGCAGGACAGCTCTGCGTAGGAAACGACATGTCTGGGAAAAGATTCTCATGTGTAAAAGTAAAAAACGGTGCGTCCCATAGATGTTGTCCCTCTTCGGCCCACCCTTCTCTAAGTAGGCGGACTTCTTCTGCAGTGAGTTTCTGCGCGGGCGTGCCAACGCCACGGTCATTGAGGAGAACGAATGCGTATGTCTGACTACTATGTATAGGCTCACAATCAATGTATGCACAACGTTAGGATAGAACGGAAAACAGCTTTCCCAAGCTATTTGGAACAATTTTCGGCGCATGGCAAATTAGTAGAAGCGGGCAGCCAGCGAATAAATGCGTAAACCTTCAAAAGTGAAAACCTTAATAATACAGGACATTAAAAAGGACAAAGAAAGAAACGACAAACAAGTGAGTGCAACAGAAAGAACTGAAAAAGTGACCAAACAAGCCAGGCCGTCCGAGGTCTACTTACTACCGAATTTTTAAGCGGAACAGTTTATAGGGAAAAAAAACGGCGTGAGGATTGGGTGCCGAAGAATGACTGCCAGGATGAAAACGAAGAGAACATTAAAAACCACAATTGTTTAATGACAGAAACGTTCGTACGGCAAAATTGATGTGGAAGAGGATGTGAAAACAAAGATGCCAAAAGTGACGAGGCCAAGAGCAGAAAAATAAGAAATCCGACCTTCTCCTAGGACGTCTATTATTAGATATCCTATGGCTAAAGGCATTTGGGAAGGAACCATCGAAGATTTTAAGGATGGAAAAATAATTTAATTATTTCAAAATAGATATAACTGATTTTAGAAAGTAGGACTGCGACCGACACAGATTACAGAACGCGAAATAAACACCTTGTTTCATCAATAATTATTATTTGCTTATCATTATTTTTACATTTATTTAGAAAGTGTTTGATTTTTTTCAGCTAATATATTTGTGGAGTAATGCATCATAGTAAGTTGCACTCAGAACTGCTCTCAAAGGATCCGCCTCTCTGTAAAAACTCAAACTGATATCAAGTTTTTTTTTACTTAGTTCACAGTAAATATGATATATTTAAATACAAGGTCCGTGCATTGCAAAGTATAGCAGATCGTTACTAGCCATATTACCACACAGTACAAGAATATGTAATAAAATATTCAAATCAGAGTTCTGAACAAGGAGTGCAAGCAATCTTAGCGGGATTCCTTAAAAAGACAAACAAATCGTGTGTCTAATTGGCCGTGATCAGCCCTGATACACGTCTGCGATTTGCTGATGGGCCTATGACCTATACGGTAATCAATTTCGCCATTAAATCAGAGTGCCTGCGTCGGGAAAATCTCGCCTTTAAAAAAAAAAACATGTCTAACATTCATATTTCACAACGCAGCAATGTATTTATATTCGCGCATTTTTTCTTGAGCTTTGTATTGCAATACCCACCAAGGAGAGGCAGGTAATACGAAGGCAAATTAGGGCTCGATTTTTCCGACCTTAGAATTAATATATAACTTAACACTGTGGCTTACAGTCGATTTACACGTGTCCAGGCAGCCAGGCTACCATCGTCCTAAAAGACAACCCAGATCCTGACGAGAACACTTTGCAGATAGTTATTTGCCAGTTGCAATCTATTGAATTTATGAAACCGGTCTTTTAAAGAAACTCACTTAATAAATATTCAGTCAACGTTTTCTCAGCTCCGATTTGAAATGGAGTAGCTGAACTCGAACTCAATAATAAAGCGAAAAGCTTCTACGGTTTTAAACGTTACGGAAATAATCTCATCACATTAACCACATGTGGACCCTTTATAAAAGTAAAAAGCGTTGTTTTTTTTTTATTATTGGCAGCCGTGAAATTTGCATCCGGTATCTTTGATGGCGTCTAATAATGCAAGCACTTTGTGGTCTGAAAAGAAGGTCTTTTTAGAGCGTTCGTCGAGCTTATAGCGTTTGTCAGCGAGTCACTGTGATGAAAAAACGCAGAAAGAAGGAAAAACTCAGGAGGAAACAAGATAAAACCTTGACAAATTAGAAGCCGACAGAACTATTTGCTTTTTAGCGAACCGAGCGAATAGGACACGCCCTTTCCCCGTGAAGGTACTGTGGCGGGCTGTGCTATTATTGTTTTATAGCACAAATAGATGACCATGAAGACACCGCCATTTCGAAGATTGGCGATCGTGTTGAATCTTGAAAATTTCATTTGTTGAAGTAACATCCTGCTGTAAGAGCTATAAATTTAATTTAATTTCTTTAATAATACATTTAACAGTCTAGCAAAAAACAATTGGTAGAAATTACCATATATTTAGTATACAAATATGGTTGAGTTAAACTAAATTATCATTATGGTGTGTATATCATTTCCAATTATCGCAGCCATCCACGCCTTCTAACTCATCATTAGAAATTGCACTCTTTCATACATCGGCACTCCCTGTTTCACCGACGAGTATGCAAACTAATAGAAAACTACTAAAAGTTCCAGCTTGAAGGCGGCTCCCAAGGTTTCGATCGGCATGCTTCATATCCGGCATTAACTCACGATTTTTCTTGTGGAATATACACTTCAGGCTTTTCCATCAAGAACTCAATATTCCCGGTAAAAGTGGTGACTAATCTGCCGTCTCCCAAAGTTCATGCCTTGGACAATTTCTCTAACATCTATTTGGGATGCGAGAGACTGTATGCCATCTTCTATGAAATAAAAATTGTACGTTCTTGATATACAAATTGCAACGATTTTTAGTATTTCTGAAGAGTGCCGTAACGTCTAAATGGGCGTAAATAAGGAGTCCCGGTAGTAAGTACGGAACGATCAAACTCATGGTTTCAGTGTTAAAATTTGTTCCAACGATAAGTATCCGTGTACGGAATTCAACATCCGCTAATAAAGCCAAGTTAATATGTATCGTGTTGAACCGAACCGCGTCGTCCTCGTTGTCTGAGCGACAGAGTGAAAGTAGCCAGGCAAAGAGATGGATTATAGGATTCGAGCGTTCGACTAAATGACAATGTCAAATTTAGCAGATATTGTGCAAGACGGATAGGTTTTCACAATTAGTTGAGCACTTCTGCTGCGGGTTGAAGTGCCTCGCATTTCTGGCACGTGAGAAGCGCTCAAGTAAAACTTGTACGAGTGCTTTTTGCTGAAGGAAGTCGGATTAAACGCGTCTTCAGCTGCCTTAAAAAAAGAAGATGAAAGATTTGTGAAGTTCGTTGAGGTCAAGCGAGCGTTGCTTGACTAATTGCTGGGCTGACGGCTTACGCTTCCATTCAAAGTGTAATACTCACCATATTCAATATATCTATTTGAGGTATACTGCAGCGAACATCTGACGGGCGGCAAGACCCGTAACTTTTTAAATTTAATTACAACGGCATAAGTAAAATAGAACTAGATAGCTGATGAGTCTGGCTCCAAAATACAAGTCAGCAGGCCTTCGCTCGGCTGGTCATACCTGGCCGCAGAACCATCACCGCGCATATTTTGAAGAGGATACACTTATTCAAAGAGAGCAAGACCGTTTGTTTGCAATGGGTGCCATACCTGATTAGCTTAAGCAGGACTGGCGCCCACTGTTATGATTCCTCCTATATTCTCTGATCCCTGGGGCCATTACTCTACGCGTACATGCTACTAGTCTTCAACGTATCTTAACAGATCAGATAAAAAATTGTCCAAGGTCTCCTGAACCTTATCATTTTATACAATAATAATAATTATTATTGCTATTATTACTATGCGCGTATATTCACACTACTGGACGCTACGCCATGATAAAATAACACTACCCAAAGCCGTACCTTGTAGGAAATCTGTTTCCCATTTAGAGAACCCTTCGCCTGTCCTAACCTTGAAGGTATGGTCTTAAAAAATTTAATATGCACGGAATAACTCTTTTACGAACCTTTTCAGTGTGCAACACCGATATCGCCCGATAGTAAGGCATCGTTTCAAAACCATACAGCATATAATGTCTGTACCCATATGGGAGTTCGTCTGCAGAGCTATGTCACATTTAGTTAGGACACCTTGACCGACGGTGAAATACCTCTGGCGCCATCCATACGAGGCCGTCAACTGGAAACTACGGGCAGAGTAAAAAGTCGATAGATTCCCCTTCTACTCTTCCAAACCGGTTGAGAAGGTTTACGCCGAGTACATTTGCAATCTGCTGAAAACCTAATACTGCCGGCCTGTCATCAGAAGGGTATGAATCTAATGGCTGCTGTAGTTAGAGAGGCTGGCGAGTATCTGACACTTTAGTGCCGAATACCTAGATCTGTCTAAAGAAACTCATCAAACTATTCAGGCTTCGAGGGGATCCTGCGTCAGGTAACACAGTGGTACTTTCCCGACTGAGCAATTTGGGTGTGAATTTCCAGGAACGCGTCGCTAGTGAGGCTTCTACCGTCAAGAGAACGATGGCAATAGAGCTTTCCTGGTGCCATCGATTGACATCAAAATTTAGTAAACCCGTGAGTCCATCATTTCGGTAAAGATAAGTTCAACTACATCTCAGAATCGGTGTTCTGCTCAAGTTAACACACTGCTTACTAGACACTTGGCCGACAGCATTAGTGTCGAAGGCCGATGATTCCTTACAGGAGCAGGCTAAGGCTGAGTGGTGCGCATCGACGAGACGGGCATTGTGCGAACAGCCAAGATCGCCAGGTCGGGTCGGGAACGAAAGCGTAAACAAGAGAATACAACAAAAGCAGGCCTAATGAGGCTAGAGTACATAGTATGTTAGATGGGCTGCGGGATGAGGACATTCTGACCAAGTTGGTGGACTGAAGCATTTCAATAATTGTCGAAACGTATAGAGGTTGAAGGCCACATATATTAGCGTAGCGCCTGTTCTTGTGCGTCAATGAGAAATCTAAATCAGTCCGCTTCAATATATATATATATATATACGAATAACACACATATAGTGTGTTTATATGACCCTTCCTCCTAGCTGAGCATTCCGTACATTATAACCTTAACTTGAATCAGTGCTTGTACAGCTTTATGTTGGTAAACGCCTTATGTCATCGTTGGATCGCTTATCCTAATGATCTCTGTCACCTATCATCTCCTTATACGTCCTATCAACATAATGTCGTTTTCAGTGATTCCCTTGCTACATAAACACCAGGTTAATACTATCTAACATCTCAGCCCTGTTGAGCTGTTGTAAAGAAGAACTTATTACGACCATTGTCATTTTTGCTTCTACGCTTAAGGAAACACGCCTAGTGGATTGCCGATTTAATGGGTTTCTTGGAAATACGTGCGACCTTCTGAGGTGTGTTTGCTTCAAAACAAATCAAGTGCAATTCAAAACATTTCTATAGAGGTAAGATAATTATTTCAATACCATCAATACCCACATATCAAGCGTACTACCCCTTTAGCCTGAGCAGTATTTCGAAAAGCAGACGCGGGTACAGGCACCATTAAACACCACCACTTACCACCATTAAAGCCATTAGACAGTTTTCATTTTTGTAACAAATGATTAGATGAAACGATACGTTTCATCAGGTACAAGAAGTCCAGGGCATGTAAAATGCAATTAGGGATATCCGACCTAAAAAGCGCCAGCTTTCTCTGCGATCCCGTATTCAGACCTATTCTAAATAAAGAGTCAATATGTAAAATCAATAATATGAGACGCATACATTTTTTGATTGTCAGAATTCAAAAGGAGCTAATGGGCGACGTCGTGTTATCCTACATATTTCGATAGAACTTTGTACAATTTTAACTATTACAATGTTATGTCTAGTTGTTATAGCTTCACCGCCTACTCAGAAGTAGCCATTGGTGGCACAAATCAGTCCATATACGTTCCACAAAGAAACTCAGCCCCATTCAGCTTCTTGTAGTAGAAACATTTCTGCGAGTGATTCTGATTGCGTAAAAATATATAAGTAGGATCAATTATTTAAT
>NW_019211460.1:1745102-1912097 GCF_002443255.2 Varroa destructor
TATATATATATCTATTTAATGTATCTTAAAAACAAACTTTTACTTAAACGTTTTTATGGGAAGTTTAGGGCGGATTTTCCAGGTCAGGCAAAGCAACATTGATGCGGCGTCGCCTGCTGATGCTGAATCCACCGGATCATTATGAAAACTCTTAAAGCAATATTAATTGTTAGAACTAGTTGAAATCCGTAGTAGAATCCGTAGAAAGCAGTAGACTTAGGATGTCATCAACATTCAATATGTTTGCCATGGTACTAGGATTACATGTAACGAAAGAAATAGTAACGTCCGTTACCGAAAGACCGTATAATTGAAGCTAGCTGGAAAAGGTGTGGTTTCACTATGATCAGTACGCAGTAAATTCGCATTACTGGCTAGTCTGGGCTCGATAAAACTCGTACATTTTGCGACACCGTTTCACGATCCCAGAAAATTGGGGTTGAGCAATTTCTTCTGGAATTACATAATACTGATGACCAAATTGTTGTATACTATCAGTAAAATTAAATATCTATTTTGATTACGCTCTTAGTAAAATTCCGCGCTAAATAAAAGGAAAGAAAGCTCGACCTCTCTAAAGTATTAATAGACATCCTAATTAAAAAAAAAAGAAAAACTGTGCAATAAATAAACTGTGCCATCGGCAGGTGATTGGGCTATGTTGCTGTTGAAGAACATTTTTGGCATCGCGTCGTTGGGTTGTCTGTCTTCGTATTCTGTTATCGCCGACAGCTTACTGCAGCACATCACCAATGAGAAGCGTAAGTCAGCCACGTGAAATCAGACAAACGAAGATAAATGCGCCTCCCAAACAAATTAGAAACCCGATTGGAAAACCAGTCAGCAAGCAATAACTAGTCAAGCACAATCGGTTGTATTGTTAGCAATAGATGTGGCATCATTTACTAGATCAGTCGCTCTACGCAACGAAACCCGGCTACCATACGCTACGAAGCGAACAAATGTACAATGAATGTATGCGCGCCAATTTTCAAATTGTTTTATAGGGGTTCATGTCTTCTGTAAATTCTATATTCTCATACATAGCTGCTTTGCAAAATCAAACCATTTTGTCCAGATACAGTACATAATTGTACATTATTGCACATAGGCTTAGTTTTTAGTTCCTAGGAGTTTTTTTTTTTGCTTGATGTAGACATAGATTACAGTGTTTAACGGCCTGCACAGGTGCGCTGAACATTATCCTGTGTCATGAAGGCGAGTGGAAAAAAAGTTGCGCATAAGGTTTCTTGGCTCAAATCTAACAAATGTTTAAGCCTGTATCTGTCGTAGTTAACTTTATATGAAAAATATACCTAAATACCAAAGCTTAAGAGGTAATGATGTCTATCAAGGACAAAATATCTGTAGCACTTTAGGCTGAAAGTAATTTAACTGCCGAAGGAGAGAGCCTTTAAAATAGGTTTTTCTCTTAGTCGACCCTCGACCAGGGCCCTTTGGCATGTAGCCGCACACCCCCTGCATACGACCCTCCGGCTGGCATCTGTGGCGACCTGATGTCTCAGGTCGTGATCGGCGTTTTCCATGTGTAGGTTCTTATGTTTTTGTACATTTCGTACTTGCATTTTTAGCGGATTATAATTACTCGTTTTTTCGCCCTTGTCTCACTCTAGCAGGGAACGGCAAAAAGCTCACATCGATTCGACAGATTTGTGCGTTATATCCGAATTTTGCACTGCGTATATTGCTGCTTTCTGTGAAAAAAATCTCTATGCTACAAATGTTTGCATTCGGGACAGGGGGTTTCAAAGTGACCCATCACGAAATTTTCATGTAGCAAAAAATCATTCAGGAATAACATGCCGCTCTTTTTCCGTATGTAAGGAAAAGAGGGGAGTTGAATATTTACACCTCCTTCGCCTACTGTTTTGTCTTGCTACTCTAAGAGGTTTCAAAACATAGAAAGAGTCTCCTAAATTTACCAGACAGGCGTAACGTATCTATCCTTACAACCTTTGTCGTCGCAACCCCCCGTTTGAAAAAATTGCCACATGCTGTAACTCTCGGCTACGTCGCTACGTTATCCCTTTACTATGTTTTGGTGATTCGATCGTATTGCTCTATTCAGTGTAATTTTGTTATTTTTATGGTGTGATTCAATTACCCTAATCTAGGTATTCCAGTAGCGTGTTCTAAGATCCTCTGATTTTAGCGAGTACGCATAGACTTTTCAATTTGGTGTTTATCGTCTGAAGACATAACGCCGATGAACTTTTGTAGTAAGGTGCAGTAAAATTTTTAGAAACTTTTATTCCAGAAGAAGTATCCACATTTTTACCATAAGTTGTATTTTTTCAAACTTATACTTTTCACTGCTGCATGTTAGGCTAAGAGTATACGCCAGTACAGCCATAGTAGTAGTTATCAAAGCCATGTTCAATATAGGCTAAATATTATATATACACTTAATGGAAACGCCGTAGAGAAAAAGTATATTATGCAACAGTTAAACGTATTATTTTGTTTAAAAGTGTATAAAATTAAACATGTACAGCTCTAACGAACGTTCCATTCATCTTTACGATATCGTACGTTACGAGCAAATTTTTTCATATTATATCTGTACGATAAGTCGTGCAGTTCCATTGAACGTGCATAGAATTGCATAATCTGTGGAACCGATCACAGAGGACGAAGCTGCTCGGCCTAATTAGCAACAGGTTTCAGTATTCAGACCATATCTTGGTCAAATAGCAGCAGAAAATTATCCCACTATTGTTAAAAAAAAAGAAGTGACAATTCGTGTGCCTCTTCTGCGTTAAATGGAATTTTATTTTTAAAAAAATGGTTCTACAGTAATCCTCTGTGTACTATCTGGTTTTGCTTGTACCGCATCCCTAAAAAACCGAAAACGTGAAGAAAATTACCATAAAGCATAAAATTCGACCACGATTCAGCTTAGGTAATCTGTTTTCGAACTGTGAACTCACTTTTTGACCTCAAACCTAAACTCGCCTCGATTACCTGTAAGCCTAACTCCTTCCTAACTGCAAACACTTGCGTATTTTTTCAATCAATCAAGGGAATCCATAATATTTTAAGCAAATAGGTAGATTTAGCTAGCTTCCCTGTGTTCGTGCACGCATGAAAGCTGGCTGGCTCGTTCGTTTTCCATTTTTGTTTTACTTGAAATTTGCCCCATTAGCCCGTTTCGCTGTTAGTGTCTTATTCATCTGCCCCGCCCACAAGGCCTCCCATGTACGTTTCGGGTTCGAATCTTTCGGAGAGCGAAAAACGTGCTTAATCGAATGATGGGCAACTAACCTTTCTTTGATTTACTTCCGTCAAACGTTTCGATAGTTGTCTCGTCCCAGAGGTCCTGACCGAAAGCGTCATTCAAAACCGGTAATCACTGCCGCTAGATCTGGTCAGACCTCTGTGTCGTTTTAGAGGTAAAAAGTTACGCGTCCATTACCTGTTCCGCTGTTACCAAATCGATTTCATAGCTTTCACCTACGAAGTCTTTTGTAGACTAACCATTTCTGAGATTTCTAGCGAGATTTCGTGACAGATAATAGTCTGGGTGACTGTTCGGCCTTGGATGGCCCTTAGAGTTGTCCTTTTTGTATACTACTGTTGTAATTAACTAACTGTAATATGTTGTCATGCAAGAAAAACGTACAGGTATTTTTATTAAATGTATGACTTTATTGTTTGAGTTGTCACATTAATTCGTCCCATCTCCATGGTTCATGAGTAAACTAAATTGCTAAACATGAACGATCGTTACGTTTCTGCTAATTAACATCGTTTGTCTTCGCTCCCCAGCTCGGCGACGTTCACTAGAACTCGTCCTCACTGAAACGCGTCCGTTTTTTAGTCGTAGCAAAATACTTTCACCTTTAATACTAGTACGAACCGTTTCGTCTCCTGATCCTGAATTACCCACACTTCGTTCGCTCCCCATAGTCACTTTTTGCTCTGTTCGCTCGTCAGTCGTTACGTTATAATTACTATATTACAGTAACGTTTTCCGTCTGTATATAAACGTTTGCCGACTCCCGGCAACAAAAATCTCATAAGTGACTGTTAACTAATCAGCTCCGCTCAAAAATGGCATCATTCGAGTTTCCGTTGCTCTCATGGGTGGTAAGAATATGACTGTTTGCTATAGCCGCAAAGCTTCACCGTACATGCTCTTTTCATGTGTATATACACGCAGATCGCTAATGTCTATATCTATTAAATTAAGGCTTACACGATAGAGGTCGGCAAGCGTATTTTATCCTAATGACTAGGTTTACACGAGGTTTAACAGGTATGCGCTTGCCAGGGTAACGTTGGTAACAGCAGACCCAGCTCCTGTTTCCACAAGCGAATCACTTCCTCCGATGCGACCGTTGGAACACAGAAATGGGTGTCGACCAGGGAGCGCCCTGTAGCGGAGATCGTTAGTAGGTGTTGCCGAAAGTAACAGTCTGTAGATCAAATGTATTGCCAGACTGAGCCGTAACTTGTGAGAAGTAGGTGCATCATTATAAAGCAAATATGCACGGATAGGCGACAAATCGCAATAGTTATGGCGTCGCGTCGCCACACGAAACGAGCAACATAAATCTGACGACAGAGATCTGTCAACAGTAGTCATAGTCATAACTTGTTATGTGTTTGTGGACAGACTCGCACCTTGCGTAATATAAATCGTCCATTTCGCATAAAAAAAACATGTCTACGGCGATCAATGTGGTCTTCGCAGAAAACGAAGTTTGCTACGCAGTTACTATTAGTTATCCGAGTTAATGCTGGCGTGCAGGGCACGTACATTCGGAATTTCGTAGGTTCTACATGCTATAGTATTTGTCTCGCTTCGTCAGATGATAAGCATCATCAGCAAGACCCGTGTTTAGGTCTCCGAAAACACAATTCATCATTACCATCGTGTCCTTATTTACTCCGGAAAAAAATAACCAAAGTCGATGACAGTGGTTCGATTGTGTTGTTACGGTGAACAGCGCCACTTCAGTCCATTTACGCACGCGATGTTATTAAGCTCTGAGTTAACGGGAGTCTCTGTGGAGTAGCAAACTAAGCGTAGGTATGGTTATTTATTCACAGATGTTTGGCGTTTTTAAACGTTTAAAACGAGCAATTCTTCGCAGTCCTGACGCAGCGCAAGATAACCCCCAAGTGGTATTTTTTTTTCTCTGTTGCCCTTTTTTCAGCACGCTATGTATATATATATATATATATATTGCATGAGGAATATATAGGTTTGTACCCTGTTCATTCTTGAAGGTGTTTCTCTTTATAAATAATACAACAGTGTCCAACTCGACCATCTAACAAAGCGCAATCGCTTTGTTTCTTCAGGCCATCGTTATCGATACCTTAACGTCGTCACTTCGAAGATGAGTGTGTCAGCTCAATGCAATAAGGAACATTTGCCCACGACGCATCGGATTTACGTAAATACAAACAATTTTATCTAGTAGTAACCTGAGAATACGTTTTAATATGGGCAAGAACCGAGTCGTTTCTCGGGCGACGCAAATTGTGGCTCGCGCCTTGTACAATAAGCAGCAATGCGAGACGAAACGTATATTGAGATTTTCAGTCAAATGTACAGTCAGTCATAAACAAAACATGGTAATACTCTCAAAAACCTTGAACAGTATAAACGTAAACGGCATCCTTTGCTTTTGTGGCGGGCGCGAACTGCTTGATAAATATGGAATGTCAATAAAGGATTCGTTTATTACTATTCCTGTGAATTTCTGCAATCGCTTGTTATTTTATTTACAACTGTTGGTGTACTGGTACAAGAGTACTCTGTGAGTGAGGGCACCCAGCGACTTTGCACACTGATTTTCAACTTTATCAGAGAGCCCACTCTCAGTGACGTGCCAATCGGACGACTGATTTGGGCAGGATTCGATTTATGTCAAGTAAAAACATACAGAGTGACAACAGATGTGGACGAAGATGGTCTAACGTCGTCGAGATAATGCAGAAATTGGCAAATAGAACGGACCTTCCTGCTCCTGGGCTGAGCGTATTACTTTGAAACAGAAAAACGGTTTCACTGGCGACCATTCGTCTCGCGACCAGATAACAAACCGATACATTCCTTCATTGTCACTCTCATCCGCGCTTCAGTGCCCATCATAACTGCGTAATTTCTATTCAACTACACCGTATCCTCCGCCGGGATCGACACTATATACGAGCGGATATCTTTTGCCTACGCGGTCTCCTTAACACTTGGCCCTTATGAGGTGTAATACTTTAGGTGAGCTTTGCAGCGTTCGAGCTTCGAGAAAGAACTAAATTAATTTCATGATTTTACTCTTTTTTCTAGAGCAGCACCAGAAGCTACTGTGCCCTTAGCCATAAGCATTTCTATCGCACACACGCCCGCTGTCTTGGTACTTCCTATATGAGAATTGACCAGTGGGAGACAGTTGACTAATCGATAATGATGACAGTACTATATCACTGGCATTATTATTAGTTCGATTACAGGTAAAGCTGAACAAATATTTTTTATGCTGCCTTTGTCATAATAAGTTTTTTTTAATAAGACAGATTTTCACCTAGTCCCACTATTTGGCCATGTTAATTTATAGTTGCTATGTTTTATTTAAAAATCTCTATACATATTGCGAGATTTCATGTTGGCTTTGAGTTTTACTTAGTTGTTTTTTGGGGTAAGCTTTACTTGCTCGGGGGCAAGAAGTAACAGGGCTTTGTCGCGGTCACGATCCCGATTATGGTATTGTTCGCTTGGCCCGGCTGCCACGGTGTGATGACCGTCTCTAAAATAAGTTCGTCTTGATGTTCCTGCTTCGATCAGAGGTGGCAATGGGCTAGAATTTCTGGATCGATTGTTGCTTGCGGGATTAGTTGTTTGGGACGGTTGTCCGCCCTCACGGTGCGTGAGGTTTACCACACTGCGACAAAAAAGGCTTCTAGGTAGGACGCTCGCCATGCGCCACAGCACGGCCGTAAATACGAGACCCCCGGTAGGTACAAAACCTGCAACACCGAGTACGGATAAGCAAAGGTTATCGCCTGAGGAGCCAAGACCTTCTAAGGTGAGATGATACTCTTTAATACTCTAGAGTCCATAATCGAGGAACCTTGTTAATGTAGCGACCAATCCGCAAGGCAGTTACATGAGACCAATCCGATTCTTCCTTCTCACCTCTCTTCTCCCTAACGCTTCCTGCTTTTTCAAATTCTAGACCGGAAGTTTAGCCCATATACATCGTCATCATGTCCTCTTCGCGTATCTAAAATAATAATGTTGCTTAGGAATGAGTCGGGTTCTTGAACAAACAAAATTTCGAACTTCTAGAAACTCACCAAACACAACTGAGATCCAGCTAAACGAAAACCAGAACCATGAGGCCCAGAGAAGCTGAAATGCGATTAGGGCCATAAGACTGAAGGCCCGCATGTTACGGAGCAGAGCACTAAGCAACGGTTTAACGCGACCGTTGGTACTAGGTGGAGCTCGACGCTGATCTGTGGAGTTTCTTAGAGAAGCTCCTGAGTTTTGCGCAGTGCCACGCGACATCGAGATTCCACTTCCGACAGTGTGAAAATGTGACGCATATGTAGTATGAACGCGAGATGACAAAAGAACTACAAACGGGATATAGTACACCAACAGCTGTAACACAAAATGTCAGTAGTAAAAGCTTGGCTGGAGTTTTTTGTTTTGAATTAACAATATACTATGATCTGTTTCATATCTGCTCTTGAAATCGTCTACTTTTCGTTATGGGCTTGTTTTCAATATACGTTTGACATGTGGAATATTCGTATGATATCTTCTCTAATGTATCCTCGACCATAGAAGCAGTCTGAAACACGGGCAAATCAAAGACACTGACAAATGAATGCCAACCCCTTGACCTATATTATAGCTGAATGAACTCAAAACGAAAATAAGGCCCTTTCCCCTTAAGCATTTTCAACGTGTTTCTACGTTCCAACTATTTGCAAACACTTTACGACAGCTCAGGCCGAGCATTACGAAAATGGGGACGTACTTCAGTATTTTCCTGACTCGCTAACCGCATTAGTGCATAAGAACTACTTCGTCTACCGTTACAGGCCGATAGCTCAATAGCATTCCTTGGGAAAGCTATCTTATCTAGATTATTTTAGAAAGACCAACCAGATGAACACGGGTACAGCCTCACGAGGGACAGATCTATTACGCATGAGTCCGAATGGACACTGTGTCTAAAGCTTCAATGATTTATACTTCAATTTTTTTCGATACACCTCAAAGGAGACAATAGTAATGTCACAGTAGAGAAGATTCATACTGCAAGAAAGAGAACTGAATTTGGAACAGCGTTTGGCGGATACGGTGTTTTCGTCCTTAAAGAGAACCCTGATGTGGTAACCGAAATTACAACTAAAATCTTGCTAACGGAAATACCCTTGAGGCAATGAAAAAATAGGAAGGTGCTAAAAGGGCAATTCTACCACCGACTCTAGATTTTTCGCCAAATATTTCGGAGTCGCGATGGAGTAATATTATACTGATTATGCAGAGAAAACCGGTTTGCTATTAGAGGCACAATATGACTTTGCGAGAAAAATATATAATACATCGTACGGTTGCAAAAGTCCCTAGAAAAGCGGAGCAATTCATGGACATGAAAGATTCGCTCAGCATCCAGCTTGCTCTCTACTCCCAAAATGACTATGTTGAGCCTTATATCTAATCCTACTTTTACATTATCAGGCGCCTGGTCCCTCCTAACATACTAAACGAAGCGTGTTTCGCACATCCGTTCTGAACCTATATAGCTTCATCGCCAGATATTTCTAGGGTTATTGAACAGCTTACAAGCTACCTTCACTGCACTATCTCACTCCATGTCTGCTCTCTGGAAAATTAAGTTAATCGTCAAGATAACTTCGAGTCATCTAATAAATGGAGTCGTCTGGCAGTAATAACAGCTCTGAGCTGCCTCTGACTAGGGTGCTTTCTTTCGTAAAAGCGGACCTCATCGCTTTTCAATAACTGGTTAAAATCCAAAAACCAAAAAAGCTTTCATAAATGAGCGCGACTGAGATGCTATGTAAGGTAGCGGCATCGACGCAGTTGCAATGCAGTGTGAAGTAACGCCAAAACTCGCGAACTGCAGAGTCACCGGTACTTAATAGGTACTCAGCATTGCACAGGAATCCCACCTGAGCAGAGAATGAAACCAGACGGATAAATATCTAGGTATATGGACTGACCGGATCACGCGACACGAGGCAGACCGCTCACCGGAATAGTGACGAGCAAATCTACGAAGGTAGTCGCGCATCTGTGCAGGATCATGCCCATGGTCAGAAAAAAAAACTTCTTGTATCCGATAGTCATTAGTAGGTCATGTTGGTCGATAGCCATTTTCCGGGCTTCAATTTAAATTAGTAAAGATTCGATGGCATTGTACATAGGCAGGCCAGTGAGAAGAGTTGCTGAACCTGGTGCACGCGTATCGTACGGGAAACAATACCGCTGCTTTGGTGCTCACAAGATCAATTTCTTAGGAGCATAAGATCGAGCAAGAACACTAGCCATTCGTATCGTGTGGAACTTATCTCGGATTACTATTTGTACACCGGTGAAATGTCGTACCCGACAGCCGATCACAGCAAACCCTGTATAGGGTAGCTTCGCTATCAGAGCAATATCCGAAGCTGAAACGGAGTGAAATATATGAAAATTCTGCAAGAGACAAAGAAAGGGAAGAAAAAACTTTGGCAGGGCTGATTTCCCCAGAAAAAGAGCAATTGGAAATGCTAAAGAAAAACAGAACTTTGTGTGAGAGGCTTAAGATAGCCAACAGACAGCGTATTTAATCTCGGTCGATCAAGTCCGACCGTCCAGAGAAAAGCCTGACCTCGTTCCGAAATCTGACAAATGATGCGATACCAGTAGTATACGAAATTAAAAAAAAAAAAGTTTTCCTTAGGCATCTCACAGCCTCCGACCTGTCTTTTATCCCAGAACTGTTCAAATTTCAGGTGTATAGCAGCAGCTGCTTCGTCTACATATGGAGTCAACTCACATAGCGACATTTTAAGTTAAAGGTAAATAGGTAATGCAGTGAAACTAACACTCACTCAATTCACGGACAATAAAGTAATTTAGGTGGACAATCAAACGTAGAAAAACGCACTCGGCTTTAAGTGCTGGGAGGGTCTAGTTATTTGAAATGAAAACGTCAACGTACTTAAGAATAAAGCATTTACGTATTTAAGATAAAATAAATGGAAAGTTTGATATATATGAGGTGATGTAGGGATTATTTGCTTGTAGATTGTCTGCAGGACTTCATGAAGTGAACAATTCATAAACAGTGTGCGGATGATATGATAATATAGGAATTGATGAGGAAGGAACTACAACAATCCTCGGTACCAGACCCGTTTAATGACAATGAAACGATAACATTAGTGTCTCAATGTGCGGCTCTGTCATCCAGCAATTTTCCGTAAAACACAAATCTCTACTACTTCGTCGTTTTAATAGCCTTTCAATATATGGTGCGCGTATCTTGGAGCACGAAATGCTAACATTGATGAATTTAACGGCACAGCTGGTTCTAGAGTAATTTAAAAACTGGAAAACTCAACAATGACAAAATAATAAGTCTCACCTCATATCTATAAATAAATGACAGGTAACTACTATATAGCACTAAGCCTAGTCGTTCAGAATTTGACGAACGGTTTAGTGCTTCATAGAAAAGCGGTAACGAAAAAGCTCAGTAAGCCTGTGGAAACGACTGAATAGATTCTAGAAAACTGGGGACGAAACCGGAAAGGCGAAAGCCATAGGTTAGGTTACCATGACTGCTTGGAGGCCAATTCGTTGCAGCAGGCAGGCCACTTTTCTCAGGGTACCGTTAATACCGGTAGCGGCGTCCTTTCTAGGCGAAAAAGGAGAATTGGCCATAAAGGACTAATGTTTACAAAAGGAAACTTGACGGACAAACCAAATGTGTACCTTATGAAAAGCAAATAATTATGTTTCCTACGAAGTCGTCATATTTTTAAGGATTTCAGCTGGTATTGTGTGTGCATAGCCTTTTCACTACAAAATTTGCGTTTCAACGATCGGATGACTCAGTTAAAACGCGACTCACTGATCTAGCAGGAATCTTCTCAACCATAGGACAACAGAATAACATTTGGCAAATATTCTAAATTGTGTGTTTCTTCATTCTTATGCGTATCCTGCGCATTACAATGGTTTACCTAATAATAAAAAAGTTCTATACAAATTAATGCTTTTAACGACAAAGCTGTTTATCGGGCCATTTGCTAGGGTACATTTAAACTATCAATAATAGCGCTCAATCATGACCATGTTATGGTTGATCATAAAACCGGGATTAACGCAGTCGTAAGATAGGTTAGGCCCCATTTAAGACACTTTCAATTTTTTCATAACTTCAACCACATAGAGTACTGCCAACTTCTGCAAAATCGAACAACGCTGACAGATAGTACGGTACGTCTATGTCAAACACTGCTGTTATACCGCCGATCATTCCTTCGAGAGCATATGATTAAAATATACGAATATAGAATCTATTTGAAAAGTAACCCAAAATGGATTACCAGCAGGAGTGCATAGAAGAAGATGATGCCGCCTGGAATAAAGCTGCCATCGACGAAGGTCCCCCAAAGAAAGCAGATGCCTAAGTGCTCCTCGACTATTGCGCCCAAAAACCATGGACCTGGAACCGGGAGATTAGCCAATATCAGACTTCTATTAGAATAAGAAATTTCGTTCGTATTGCAGCTAACGCTATCATGGTAATTAGTGCAAGAAAACATTCACCATTGTTGAACTCTTGCTATCGTACGGCCTTAACGGGCATCAGTAATTAATAACAGGGCGCCTTGATTGATCCTTAGAAAGCAGTATTAACAAAATATTTTAGCATGCAAAGCCTAAGGAAAAAGTCAATAAACACAAAACTATTCGCTTACCAATGCAAATATATATCGGGAATGCTATAAGTGGATAGAAAAGACGATCGATAGAGACAAGAAGCGTTAGCTGAAAGAGAAATCGAGAACAAGGACAAGCGACGCAGGAATTTTTGCCGTTGTAAGAAGCCGTGCATGAATCAGTTCCATGAGAAGTAGCTGACCCAGCGCTACGTTCGCCCACAGTTCTTGGGTGGCCCCAGAGTAAACCGTTGCCCAGATTACGTATACCTGTAAATTCAATTCAAAATGAAACGAACTCAACTCAACTTGAGATCAATGTCCTTTTTTTTTTTTTTTTTTTTTTTTTGGATAAAACGTTTTATGTACAGAGTATCAAATGTTTTCTGATGTATTGCGCCTAATCGAAGTGACCAAAAACATGGCAAACTTCTAATCCAATATTTGCAAAACACAGATATTGGTAGACCCTGCCACTAATTATATCGTTCTTATATGGCCTCCCATTGTTGTAAGTTAGACTCACCATGACCCGACGGCCCCGTGTAACGTATCCTAAGTATTATTAACGGACCACCAATAATAAATACAATAATGCACAACAGAGCAACAATGAAGAGCTGGCGAGAAATATGCAACGCAAGACGGCCCAACAGCTCGAACGACGGTCGCGAACCATCAACGCTGAACTCGAACGATACTGAACCGGAACGACCTTGACCATCCTGAAATGTAACACGTACGTATAATCCAATATGTACGTATTTTTTCCAATGGCGTTACTTTGCAAGATAGCTGAGTGCGCGACCATTCCGCTCGAAGGCCATTTCACTTCAGTAGCTCGGCTGTTTTTTCATTATTATGCAACGACAAAGTTAATCTACAAGAAAAAAATCATCGACATAGATGGCGTAAAACCTAACCTAACCTAACACAGACCAGTACACCTGAACACACGAGAGCAAACTTCATGCCTTTCTATTTAGCGTCAGGCGAAACTCTCGCATTGGATCCCCGCACTTCCGAATAGACAAATGCGTTAATACCTAGAAATCGTTGGTTAGGTCCATACATGTCTAGTGGGGTGTTACCTATTGACTCCAAGAACTTTAGGCAAGCGAAGGTAGACAGCGTTGATGAATTATTACTCGAGCCTTACGCAATATAGAGAATTACGGTACATCAAGCGTGCATCGCAGACGCCCCTGTGGTTATACGCTGGTGTGCACAATGTCTGGCAACATCTTTTGCACTTACCTCAGCAGTAACTCGTAACTTATGCAAGCCTTGAGCGTAGACTACCGGCTTCCACGGCACTACAAATAGAGGAGTTTTATCTACCTGAGTTAGGTAGATTTCATCAGCGTCGTCCAGGCTAAGTTTCACCTAAGGGAAGTTAAAGAGTCGAGGATTTCAGTACAGATAGATATTTTCAACATAGTAACTGATAATAATAACAACCAGTAATTGACAGTAAGCGTACTCAGTTAACAACAGAGCTAATAACAATATTATCTTCAAACTGATACTCTGTCATTTTCAGAGAACTTTTAGCGTACTGTTATCCGTTGTTATTCTTTCTCGTTCCCTTTCGTAAGTTGTGTGTCGCTTCTTAAGAAAAAGCTTTAAACCTACTAGGTGGAAGAAAATCTGCCAATACCAGTCAAGTACTATTTTCTAACGATCGATTATTTACTTTCGTGACAAATACTGACAACCTCTCCCTGGGTTCGCAACGCGAATTTGGGCCTGTTTCCATAGCTACATTACTTCGACCCAGGTCTTACCTCATATTGAAACTATAAAATGGTTGTGATAGACCCATGTGAAACAAAACAGTCTTATGAATGATTCTTTCGAGGCATAAGGATTGCGTTAAGTGGCTCTCAGTGTCCGGGGAATAGGTGGGGCTCTATCTCAAACTTTGCATTACAGCCGAGTTGGCCATACTGTTTACGTTGCACTCACCGTTTAAATAACTTTGACCATCTAAGATAAAGTTAAAAAATCTATTGTCGTCTGTAAATCATTTACCAAACAAGGGGCTTGGTAGCGAGTGACGACGACGACGACGACGACGATAGCATACCTCAATAATCGGTTCATCCGAGAAAACAAGCACGCGTATATGTGTAGAGTCTCTGATGCGCTCGAGTGGCTCGTAGGTCGGTAGATGAAACAGAGCATTTTTAGGGTTCGTTACTAGAATTATTGGATATTTCTGTAACAACAAAGTAGAAACAAATGCATAATAAAAGAAAGCTATGCTTTAAAAAAAACGTGCCAATATTACTATATAATATTATTGTTATTATTTCTTTATTTAATAATAAATCTTATATAAAATATTATGGGGACAATCTGAGATAGTCCCCAAGGAGACGCCCATTAATTCTTGAATATAACATCCCTGTTGAGGCGACAAAGACCCCCGTTCCCTGATCCAAACTCATAGTATATGCTGTCGTTATTATAATGGCTTATTATTTACATTTAACTTATAGCATATTAAATCAGAAGTGATCTTTAGATTTTATTTGCTAGGGCGCATAGGTTATATCTGAGGTAAGCCATCTACGCGGTCGACCTTGTTCTGCATTGAAAACATCCACAAGGAAAACAGTTCCGCACAATCGCGCCTTTCTAGAAAGACAGGTTTAATCTTGTGATTTTTAGGATGAGCCTGCGCGTACCACGGCCACTTCACGCATACCACCTAGCGCCATTAAGCATTCTCCTTTAAGATTTTTATACGATACCTTAAAGGTAACGTCGATGAAATTAAGTAGTCCATGATCGATAGAAAGCACTCGAAACTTTCTGTTTTCCTTAAAGTCGCCAAGCTCAAGTTCGAGAGCATTATCGTCGTGCATCGCATACATATGCTGAACTAGGTTGAACACCGTATGGTAATGGCCGCAAAGATATGGGCCGGAGTTACTGCAAGCAACGAAATTGATGTAAGACAAAAAGCTGACAAGGACCTTCTGAGCTGCGTTAAGAAAGGTATAATTACACTTAGAATGAAATATACTAATGAATTTATGCTTCATTTATACATTATATCCACTATCCTTGCGGATCGGATGTTTGTTCGTCTATCGTCGAAACACGAGACCCTCTGTGAACAAAAAACGGTGACGAGCGGAAATGTAAGTAAAGTCGCGACCGCCGTTGCAATTTGTTTCAAAAATAGTTATCGACAATTCTCGTTTCAACAGATGACACACACAGAGGAAGCTATACATTTTACGGGCAGCTAACTTCTGAGACCATGCGAGTTACGTCCACTGTCACTCTGCGCAAACTCTACCGAAAGAAAAGCCCTATTTGAACATACATTAGAGGGTTCAAGCAATCTGAGTTGGTTCCGATAAGCACTTATACACCGATTTGCAGAAATAATATTTTCCAATCGAAGGACATATTTTCCGTGGTTTCCATAAATTTCGATCGGATTTATATTTCGGAATAACTGCTACATCGGTTAATTCGAAATTAGTTTTAGTCGGCTTTTCATTTTCTGGAGAGCAACTTTAATTAATACTACCCACTTTGTTTTTTTCGGGACGAAAGGAAGTGATAAAAACGCCTACGAGTGCGTTTCACTGAATTGTAAATTTCATGTAAAAAAATTATGTGTATATATATATATATATATATATATATATATATATATATATATATATATAACGGGTTCCTTACGCGAAGAGACTGCGCATTCCGAGTCCTTGTTTGTTTCGGCCAAACACGACCGCAGAAGGATGATGCCCGAACCATATAGTGTAGTTGGCGTCCGCAGTCTGCTCTCGCAAGTTTAACAACTCATCAAAACGAGATAAAGTCAGTTGTCCGAAGAAGTTGAATGGTCGTCGAGAACCTACAGGGTAGAATACATATATTATATACTTAGGGAAAGCAAAACCACATCCACAAAAACAGTGATATTTCCCACATTTTTGACGATAACAGCACGAATTGGTAATGCCAAACGTTTATGCTGCTTAACCTAAGGAAAGCCATATTTTATCCAAAAAAGGGTCGGGTCTTGCTCTGTTTTTTAGACCTGACGTCTGTAGAATATGGTTTTACGAATCGATTAAAAGCATGGATTATAGATTCCTGAATAGAAATATCACTAACCTGGATCCATGCAGGTGTCGATGCCCAGGAAAGCTATCTTTTCGTCCCCCTGGTCATGAATGTAGTGATAAGAGTGTTCGTAGGTACGCCCTTTTTCACTGTACATCCGATACATGTTACGAGATGAAGAAACTGATGCCAAATTTAAGTTATCTGTTAGGCAACACAGAACAAAAAACAATATAAACTGTGTGCTATCTCTACGCGTATATTTCCTGGCATAAGGAACACTCAATAAGTAACGGAACATATCAGAACCATAATAATAGAGGTGGAAAAAAAAAATTCACAGTGCTACCCTTGAGCTTTTCCGCAATGGGGTACTTAGATTCGCAACTACGTTTCGTACGCAAAATGCACATTCGTTTACCTAGCATGTTCTTCGTTCCGTTTTGGGCTTCAATAAAAACCCTCCATTCAGTTATCATCATAATTGTACAACTATAACCTATTACTATCGAACCTGAACCTATTCAAGCTTAACGTGCTGATAGTTTGAAGTCAGTGGATACTGTGCCTATTTATTTAAAAAAAAAAAACTCGTTTGCTACTCATATACGTGTTAAAAATATATCCGGGCTCTACCATTTCGAAGAAATGGCAGAGCTTCACTCTAGAGAGTCGGAAACTTTTTCACGTCGCTAAAAGTCGTCTAAGCTGGGCTGGGCTGGGCAGTTCCCATTCACGCTGCACATATACCAGCTTGAACCGTAACCTAAATTACCAAATATCGACTGATTAATTGATGCAAAATTTATTGGCTGGAGCACAAGGGTGTAAGAAAATTGTCCTATGGCTGTTTTACCATGAGAGCTTTGTGAGAATTCTGCTGCAGTGGAATCTACTTGAAGCACCATAGATCATGATCAGAACTATTCTGACTACAGAGGCCCTATATAGAGAGTTTTAGGATATAGTTTAGAAAATATCAAAAAACAATAGAAAAAAAGAAAAATAACCTCTAGCGTTTTATTATATCGTCGTAATAGCATGAGCTTGAACTTCCCAACCCAATACGCTCAATCAAAGTATGTCTAAGGAAAATATAATCGACTCTTCTCAATAGCTCAAGTATTTTTTAATAGCTTACCATGATTTCCACGGATATCTAGCCACTGAAGTTTTTCTGTAACCTTCGAATCGTCCAGCACTTTACGGTAAGCTACCCACTCTGGAAGATTTTGATCAGAAGCCATATATGATGATCCAAGAGAGTCGACGATGTCACCTATCAATGCAGGATTAGGCGATCATTCATTCCGTTAATGAGCGAATACAAACATTGCGCATAGCATCGTTTATCTTCAAAATGCCTACCTATAGAATACAGCGTCGATCTTTGAAGATGTATTTTGTATTTGTTTGTATTACGTTTGTATTACGACCAATTTTATCAAACGCTTTGGATAAATTAACGAGCGCAATAGGAAGGGCAAGCTAAAGGTAGAGGTTTACCTGACATGATGACAACTGGAGGCTTGATGACTCTGAGTATCGTATCATTTACGAACGAAGCAAAATCGGATATTCGCTTGTGCGCACGATACATTGAGACATGCACATCCGTCACCTTTGCACGACATGCACGACAATTCCGCATGACCGAATAGGCGAAGAAAATGTCAAGAAAATGCAAAGAAAATGATAGTAACGGGTGTGCTCGATAATTACATATTGAAGATATATTTTTCAAATTGCTTTCTTTCAAAGTGACAAGAGATTTCTGCCCCAGCTGTATAATCGACCTTAGTGTTTCTATATAATCCACATACTCTTGGTGGGGCAATAATCTAAGTCCCATAAATAAAAATGTAATTGTAACAGATGAAAATTTGAATAGCGCCCCAGGCTTGAAACACGGAAGTAGCTGATAGTACTGCGACTCTAGAGACACAAGTAATGTATATAAGATGAAGAAGATGGTTATCACTATAGACGCCTTTTATCCATCGTTCAATGTTCACCGATATACTTTCACCAATGGTGCTGAACTTGTAAACTCGAGAAAAAAAACTATGACAACTAACCTTCAACGATATATTCTAAACGTTGGACCTATTTTTGTTTCAAGTTGTACATATTATAGCCGTCAGGCATTCGATCAAACAGGCGCCTGGCTCCCAGCCATCATGAAACGTATTCTGCCTCTATATCCGGGTTCGAATCTAGACCACTTAAGATTTGCTGACAAACAGGTTACAGACTAACCTATTACAAGGATTAATTATCTGCACCTACTCCTTGAATGCTCGATAACCGCACGTACCCAAACACAGTTAATGATTTATTAAATAAATATATTAAATACTCAATTTGCTATCTATCTACATGGTACCATTTATGGATTTGCACGATCTGGTTTGGATCCTGAGTCAGAGAATCTATATCTCTATAACATTAACTTCTAAAAGTCGCGGCAAATGCATACCCTTCACACCCGTATATTTAGTAGTGGTACAGTTGACAAATCGTCGACCTTCAAAATAGGAGACAAATGTGTAAAAAACGAAAAAGCCTTACCGCTTATTACGGAAGTACTTTAAATAAAAATTTCGAATAGATAAAAGTTTCGACAGCGAATGATACAGAGCAGCCATCAATATCCTGTACAAAATACGGATAAGGATTTATATTTCATTAAACAAGTGCGGTAGGCCTGGAGAAAGTATTATATCAATAACTAACCTTGCAGATACAAAAAGAGCACCCTGTATTAGATATTTGACCCTTGTGATGGTTAGGGTCGATGTACGGGTACTCAGAGCATGAAGCGAGCCCTACAAAGCAGTTATATTACGACGACGAACTTGAGATAGGAGCAATCGGGGTGCTTTTGTTTGCGATAAATTTCCACTTAGGAAATGTATGTCTCGTCTTAGCATACCCCCACGGGACAGAATATGGAAGGGCTGCTTCAATGAATAAAAGATGAATACATTTTTCGGTATCTTTATCTATCCACTGGTTGTGTAAAAATACAAACAAGGTCGAAAATCACCGAAAAAAGCTGCTGCAGAAGTATGGTGTTGGGAAATCGGTTACAAAATTCGACCAGCACTCTTTGATAGCCTGCTGCTGGTAACGGAACTCAAGGAACTAATTTTTACTAGTCAACATCCACTACAATTTCAACTGGGCCTTCTTTTCCGCTTCTGAATGGCTAAAGCGCACATTTAAAATGATGGACAGGCCACCTCGACTATACAGAACTAGAATTAGAAGATACATACTGCAGCCATTAACAGAACCTTATTTCCATCTCCCATAAAGTCGTTCAACAAAAACACCCTTAGGGTGTGGATGCAGTCCCTGCGTAAGTGATGCTTATAGAATTTTGTTTGCCTGTTATTAATTCTGTCAGCCGAGAATTCAATGGTATTGCAATCGAAATTTAGCTCGCCAGCCTTGCTCGCCTAAACCGAATTTGAGGATCTTTGAGAATAGGCTTGAGACGCCTACTCACTATAAAAAAAGATGATATCAATATAGAACAAATAAATTAGCTAGATAAC
The DNA here is from genome assembly GCF_002443255.2 of Varroa destructor. Lineage (NCBI taxonomy): Eukaryota > Metazoa > Arthropoda > Arachnida > Mesostigmata > Varroidae > Varroa > Varroa destructor. The sequence continues at coordinate 1,764,698 of NW_019211460.1, forward strand.
TATTTTAAGAACGTTCCAATGGAGCCCCTAATAAATAACTAGTAAATGTTTTCTCTAATGCAACTTGAATAACGATTATAAGAATAAATTTCTTCTTACCTGCACAAAGTGCATGAGTCTTCGGTAGTGATCGTCGGGGAAAACGTGAGCTGTTTGCTGCCCGCGTATTCGGCCGTGATCTCTTTTCGTTTTTATGGCAGCGTTTTTTTTTGCGGTATCTCCGAGCAGTTTATTCACCACGGACCCACCATTTTCCGAATCTATTAGTACGTTACTTCGACTCCCGCTAGGTCCTCCTCCACCACTTGTAACGACTAACAGGCCAAATGCAAAGAGGCCACACAGAAGAAGCAAAATGCGGCCCATACTTCGATCCCCTCCAAGCATGGCTATAATGTAGCTTCCAAGATAGCTCACAATGGCCTAGAATTCATAAGACTATATATGTATAGATTTTTGACGGCAGATCAGGATATTCTGTTTGCGTACATGTAGACAGGACTACATAAGCAAAGAAAAAGCTTTAAGACTTTTGAACTTTACATTGTCGCACAGCTTGGTGGAAAAGATTTTTCCTTAGTCGTGTGTGTATGTGAGCGCTCATCCGATGCACCGTCGACCTGGTAAGTTTTCTTTCAGTCATAGATGAAATGAGCTAGTTGAACTAGCATTAAAACAAGTACCTACGCAGAACGGGAAAAAAAACAGGTAAAGATGTGCATTCGGTGGGTATTTGTGCAGGTACAAAACATCGGCTAGAGTTCCACACTAACGCGGCAAGCACCTGTTCTTCCTCTTTTCATTTCTATTTTATTCGAACCCAGTCAATCATTTAAATAATATCTGATGATCAGTAGCAGACGATGCATAAAAACAAAGAAACAGTGGAACCAGATGTTTACAATGTATGCAAGAACAATCTACACGTTTCTAATGAATAACTAGTAACTGACAATTTTAAATATGTTTATTTCATTAACTGCAAGCATGTGAACTTGTGGAACTTTTGTATAGTCCGGCTCTGCTTGCAGCCTACGCTATCTAAAACTCTTGTACGAGACTACCAAAACCTAGTTGGATGAAATTGCTGGTATCTCTTCTGTTTCGTCATACGTAGCTCTAATACAAGCTTCAACTAAGCGGCCAACTATCAGCTGTGAACAACAGAAGCGTAGATAGGAGCTATCTATCGTCCATGCTTGTTATAGGCATGTCAGTGCTTTAGGTCGCCTCCTGCTTGCTTCCGTTGCGATGAGGTTCCAAAGTATGATCTGTCTATACATATATTAACTAGTATTCAAAAGATAGCGTTTTTTGTGCGGCCGACTTGTACACAAATATAGTCTTCGCAGATAGAAACAGGCCACATTACTATACTTCAGAGAAACAATTCCTGGATAAACATAGTTCGAATAGAAAATATATTACGACAGACGAAATAGAACAATGCGCGTTCTGTTTGCGGTTAAATACAATCGTACACGGCAATCGAACAACGATGTGACAGGGGACACAATAAGCAGTATTTCGAATACCATTAAACATATATGTCTATATTAGTCCACAGAGAATAATCTGTCATAGGGGCAAAATACGTTATGCAAACATTGTCCAAAAAAGGACATACTTTAGGTCCAGCAAAACCAGTCCATACGAGAACATTTAACCCTTAACAAACGCTGGCCCTACAACAAGTTTCTGTACACCGAATATTCCGATTAATTTCCTGATGCTGATTGTTCCTTAATCGAACAGCTCTAATGTGAGCCTTTGCACAACACGACGCACGATTTCGGTGCCATAATACCTACCTAGCCGTTTCAATCCTACGGAACTCCCTGATATTCCCATAAAATGCTATATAAAATGATATTCAATAAATTATTTCGTGTGCCCGTAGACAGTCCGAGATCGAAGAGATCAATTTGGTATTTCTGACGTGTATTCAAATCACTATTTAATAACTTTATTGTCTGTTAAAGTTCACTTATGCTTCTGGACACATTAGGGCTATAGTAAGTGACACAAGCTGTCGTTTTTATAATTGACCTTTTTCAAGTACTTCCATTAGAATCTGGCCCTTAAATTTGCTCTTAATAGTGCCGCACGTCGGCAGATCGAATTCTTTTGCCCCGTTGTCAAGAGGTAAAGATTAGCTTTCCACACGCATATATTTTGATTACTGTAAAGTATTTCAGTAGGGGGGCAAAAATCTGTGACTTGTATACTTTGACAGTTAAGGAAGAACGTTACATCTAGTAACAGCATTGGTGTTAATAATTAAGCAAGATGTCTCGTCCACGAATTCTAGGATGGTCGATACGTATGTTTATTTCACTAGTTAGTTGCGGTTTTTGTATGACGAACTGTTGAATAATCACGCAAGCTCTAGACGCTTTAAGTACAGTCTAGAGAGACCCCTTGGCGCCTCACGCTCATCTGAAACCCTTGATTCGTCGAGCCACCGTCAACGATTTTTTTTTTGTCAATTCACCAAATTTTTAAAACTACATTTTTCGAAGAAACATATATTGATCTAGTCAACGAGAAGACGTTTTTCGTGCATACTCGTACATGCAGAATTGTCTAATTTATTTATCTTTGATAGTTATTACAAGCTCTCATGATCCCGTCACTATATCGCTCATGGTGTGATGAAAATCTTCTATTTATTCAATTTAGTTTATTCTGTTACTACTGTATAATAGATCGTACATTGAGTTAAAGATATTAGGTAATCTTTAATTCAGTGTACGGTAAGTTAATCCACGATCTACATGTTTGTTCCCAAAGTGTACAAGCTAGCCTCTGTTTTCGTATATTGGTTTCTTAATGTCGTTGGTTTAATGTCGTTTCTTGACATTGCAAGATTATCCTCATTCAGTCCAGATTTTATTTCCTTATATCTATGAGTTGCGTGCTGTGGGGTCACGGATGTCGCCGTCCGTCTAAGGCGTACTATTGTCCTGGCTAGTATCGACTCAATTACGTGCCCGATGCATATCTGTCATGCGGACTTTACATGATAATGTCTGCTTGATTCCCTATTTATCAATGTCATTCGAAGTTGAACTTTTGTTTCGTCTGCTATAAGTTTATACAAAACTACAAACAAGACGTCTAATTGCTGATGATCACTTTTTCGTCTGTCAGCTGATCGTCAATAAGGGTAGTTGAAATAACGGGCCATTGAGACGATTCGTACTAAAAAAAACCTGAATCCGCTATCAGCCATAGTTAGGCCATAGGCAATCCTGGGTCGATGAGTTACTGGGTCAAATCCCATAACGATTGCGGTTTCTATTTCAAACAAAGTGGTAGTACTTCAGTTGAATTATTTACGTACGTCCGGAAACTGTATTACCGAAAATGGAGTCGCTAAGATTTTTATGTGTTCCGCACATTGATAACAATCCTGTTTACCCTTAAGCTTTTTTTCATTTAAATATTACCACGTATGCATCCTTAAGTTGCTGCTTAGGGATTAGGAAGGTGCTAACTTTAAGTTTCCAGGCAGAGTTACCTATCCCCGTTATTTATATACTGTTGAACACGAGCATTGACTGTACACATTTTACATTAAATGCACATTTTTAACGAGTATTCTTTAACGAGGTTCAATCACTGCGCCGTAATAGCGAACCCTGTCAGTTTTAAAGGATCAGAGAATTGCTACGGGTAAGCAAAGGTAGTTCTTCACTGATATCTGGAAGCTATCTATGCGCAACAGGAACTTAAGGCTTCCAGTGTTCGTATTTCTTATCCACTGCAATTCCTTATAGATTGAATGGTTAAACATCTCGTCAGATAAAATGAAGAAATTGCCTGAAGAAAATGTTGCACGTATAAACAAGCATCGGAAACTATTTTTTCTCATCGTGCAGTACGGATGCATCTGATGCCATTCATTACTGTTGTATGTGAAAGGACTTTTTTCTTATAAAAACACAATAGACTACGGATGAGAAAGCGAAGTGTACTAAGCTTCACCTATAGCAATGGAATACCATTTGGTAACCATACACATTTTAATGTGGCTTCGTATTTTGAAGGCATCTCTTCAATTGAAACCTGAAAAGAGTTCACGTAAAATCACCAGCTCTATGGAAAGCGATATATCTGCCAAAAACATCGTTGCCTGTAACGTACAATTATCTTAACCGCGCATCCTGCGGTGATGAAACGCTAGAGGTCTTCATTCGGACCTTCATAGTTTATCCCATTTTAGGCAAAGGTCTATCGAAATTTTTAAAATGAATACACTGGCATAGAAGAAACATATACGATGGCCACTCACTACGAAGTGTTGTTATTTAAATCAATGATTGCGTACGTGGTTACATCGGACTGAGACGGTGCACAAGCGATCCGCTGATTCGCTCTTCTCAGGTCGGCTTAGACACTTTTGTTGTCGTTGTCGTTGTCGTTGTTGTTGTTGTTGTTGTAGTTGCCCTCTTTCTCCTACTGCCTACGTTAAGCTGCGTCTGTGTGGGCAAACGACAGGGTCTGGGTTGGGACAAGCCGTTAGCTCATCGACTGTAGAACTCACTGTTTGCTATATCACGTCGGAATACGTTTGCTTGGCAAAGAACCACGTTATCACACCATGCCTCTATGTGGGCGTGCGCCCCATCAGAAACTAACTAGTCTGCACTGGAAAGTCTACAGTGAACAGCCTAAAAGAGACAAGCACTGATATGTTGAATCAGCTGACTGAACTCTGTCATCACACGATGTCACAGATAACGACGTTTGTTATGCCATTGTAGCAAATACGCGCTTACGTCAAAGGTACGTAGAAGACGCACGAACGGGACATGGATGCAGAAAAGTGACACAATACAACACTACACACGAGGGTAACGAAGACGACGACGACGATGATGATCAGCGAACAGTATACTGAAGTTTGTTGCATCGCCTGGCCTGGCCTAGGAGACGGAGGGAGAAGGCCACCCTTTATGGCAAGGAGGACTAGCGTTTAGCTGGTTGGCGCCAACGTTTGAACAGCGTTTATCCCCGACCAAGTAGCCAGACCCAAATCTAAGCAAAAAGACGGACTACAATACGTTACAGAATAACAGTAAAGGGCTTTTTCATGTTCTATCTATTAGATACTATAGAAGCCATATACACACACACACACACACCTGTGACTATTATTCAAAAAAAAAGAAAAGTCAGTCAACGAACCGACTTCGCGTTACTTTCTGGCGTTAGGGACAATGATGTGTCTCTAAATACATATTAGACATAGAAAAATTTTTCTTTAAAAATGATGATCGATGACCCAGTTGACTTCGTGCAAATCTTATGTTTGTTACTATCCTGACAGATCCCGTGCTTACATTCGCTCCGTACTGCTTCAGGCAGCTGGGTAGGCCTTCCTAACTATTGAAACTGACCGTTTGTTTTCGCATGATCTCGAACCAATTGCTCCTAGGTTTAGTAGCCTATGACGGATTACTAAAGATCCATACTTTCAATATCTAATTCTGTTAAGCTCGGGACTGTTTCATTTCGACACTGAAAGATACACCTAGATGTATGTATCAATATCAGTAACATACAGCCTCAGCAACAGCATCTTATATAGATTTCCTGCAGTGACGAAAGAAAATTGACTACACTCACAGCAGAGTGACGAGTACGTTTTCAATAGCATAGGTCAGACGTAAAGTTTGCATAAGTTTATCCTTGACGAACAAGTTTCGCTTGTTCTACAAAATCTAAACAATCAGAAAGGACTTTTCCAAGTCGCTATTATTTTGTGTAATACTAGCTAGTGCTTAAATTCCAGACACAATTTCGAAAGAAAAATTAACACTTATGACAATATACTTTATTATGGCCTGTCATATTGAAGAATGAGTTTTTTTCATTTCTTTATCCTATATTGGCAAAAAAAACAAAAAAAAAGGTGTGCCTGTCATGAAATAAGGCTTCACTAGCGATTGTTCAATTTCAAACAAGGGAATTAATCGTTTAGACGAAAAAAACGACAGAAATACTTCGAGGTAAAGAATACATTCTGGTTATGTTAGGTTAAAAGTACGTAACAACATTCGGTTGCGCCAGAAGATCGATCTGCACATTTTGCAGCTGGAGTAACTGTAAAAACAGAAAAACATAGTAAATATAGTTTTTTTTGTTATTGCTGCAGAGCTCTAATAGTTTCTAAAGCATTCGTATCTCATAGTTGTTTATGAAACCATGGTAGACTTGAAGTATATATTTGAAACAAAATACACATAGTATATACTGATGGTGTAATTTGGATAAATGCAGGTGCATGATAAAAACATATTTAACCAGTTTAAAGTAATCATTACTAAGAAGATGGGCAAACCTCAACATGCAGACATTCTTCCATTCAAGCAAATACGACTCGACTCATTAGGACCATATTCAGGCCAAATTGAAACGCTTCTACCGCAATAAATGGTCTGTATTTTGTCGGTGTTTATTTCAGATAGAGCAAACATAAACATCAATACCTAATTTTGATTAAAAAAATCATCATTGTATTGCGATAGTATTCAATAGAGTTGATGGATTTTACGGGAATGCCTAAAGGATAACGCGAAGATTAGGCGCAAGTAATGCGCGTACCTGCGTTGTTGCGTTGTATGTAATCTTGGCAGGATGATGTGTACCACCATTGACCTCTACAGTCGTGGGCTTTGTCCGAACACCGAATATGTTTATTGCCGACACCTGTGAATTGAATAATAGCGTCGGTCTGTTGGGTTTAATATGATTTTGGGCAAATGTGGGTGATTTTTATCAGGAAACATTCACGCCTCGATACCGTTGTGACACTCATAAGCGGCGCCTATAGTTGATAGATCATAGCATATTATAACGTATTAACATACGGTGACGCTCTCCTCGGTGTAACCGACGTGAACTGGACGGGTGATAATAGCTCCATTTTGTGCACTCATTTCCACCAGACTGAAGTCACCGTTTTCAACAGTGTCTGAAAATCCATTTTACAAAGAGCGGATAATACGACGTTAGGTCGAATAGAACTGTATTAGGACGTTGAATACAGGGTAAGATTATACAACGAACCCAACTTATTTTTTCTATATATTTTGCCCCGGTTTTTGCGTCGACATAATTCATATTTTCAAAACTAATCTTGTTTTGCGTTACCCGCTTGTGCAGGTCTTGAGCGTACTGCTATTTCCCAAAGCCTGTTTAGATCTATATTTGTCTTCTGGAGTCGCCTGCAAGAACTTCCTTCTGGATTATTTCGAATTTTTCTAAATTATTGTGGATCGCCTCCATCTGCCTTACGATTCAAGTCAAATGTTGATAGCTTACCTATTCTAGCTAGAACTAGTTACAGTATGGTAACCCCGTAAGCATAAGTCGACACACGCAACGTCTTAGGCAAACTTTTACCAAAAGTTTGCCTCCTATCACTTTTACCTAGCACTTTTCTTATGTTGGAGTTATAGTACTATTGAAGTTAACCAATTTATTACGCGTCTCGCACAAAGGTGAAAAGGCAAGTTAAAAACGTAGAATGGATGTAGTTCTTTAGCCATCTCCCGTACGCAATGAAATTGCATTTACTTACAAAATGTTTGAATGATCTTTGGGCGTTATATATGATAATTTTATAATTCACATTTGGAAAATCTAATTGCTAAACAAGATCGAATAGAAAAAAAAAAACTGACCAAGGGAATCACCGTCGTCCCAAAACAGCTGGCCATGCGCGTTCTTGTTTTCATCCAATGCTACGAACAGGAAGAAAGGGTTCTTGCGATTACCCGATAGAGTTTCTCCACTCGTGTCTTGAGCTGAAATATGAAGTACGTTGAAATCATGAATCTGTTGAAGAGGAATTTAATAATAATCACTTCTATACGTTTATAGCCAATTGTAAAATCACTTCAGAAGTGCGTCGAAGGAAGAAAAGAAATGATCTTCTTTTCTTTGATCGTCTCATATGTTAGACAATTTTAGTACTCTTTGAAGAAAATTACTCAAATTCGAACCTGGGAGTATGTGTCCTCCGCGCAGAATAAGGTTTATATCAGTTACTGGTGCTTCCAATGACACGTTGGATTTACTTGTTGGATTGAGTGGTAAGCCATTCCTGTTAAAGTGATACCATACTCCGTCCGGAAGGTAAGGTGTGACATGCGTCTGGCCCTGCGAATCATATAACAATAATAATAAGGCACCATTAGCATTTAATGGAAGTTTCCTTAAAGCAAAACTTCTTAACCCTCAAACCAATGTCCTATATGCAAATGATTAGATTAACGAAATTAATGCCGTAAGCGTAGTAAAGGTCGAACATGGGAATATAATTGGTGAGCGAGAACAGTACCTGATAAAGAGCTGGAGCAATGAGGAGACCTTCTCCCCACATAAATTGTTCGTCACATGAGTGGCTTTTGGGGTCCGACGCAAAGCTGAAAGTTTGCGGTTTTTGATCTCTTATAATTTATCTAGATATACTACCAAATCTTATGTTTCAGTCGTTGAGTTACTACCGCTTCGATATACGAATGTTAGGAGCCGGCTGAGATTAATCTTTTCAGTATTGGCTATTACAGCCATGCTGAGAGCTACTTGTCTTATGTATAAAATGACATGCCGTGCATCGACGGCGTCCTGTGCAATACAGATACTTCTTTTAAAAATCAAGCAATTCGTCGCAGATGCTCAAAGGTTGTAGAAGTTCCGGCCAATTTCCCGTCGAGCGCACACGTCGCAAGACCTTTCTTTTTGTGCCATTGTGCCCTAATTTCTTGCAAATAGACGTAATGAAAAATGCTCAAGCCAACTGAAAATACGATAACGAAACGTTGTTTTGTGTGTTTGTGCTTACTTGAACATCATAGCTCTGACAACAGTTTCTCCATAGACGTGTGCCCGATAGAACAGAGTGTAAAGGTATGGCGCAAAGAGGTATTTTTTTTGCAACGTAATAATAGTTGCGTTAAGTACGCGATTTCCCATTATTGCAGGATCTTGTTCCTAGAAAAAGAACAACCTCTAATAGAATAATATAATGATAAAGGACGATGCTATTACCAAACTATATTTCTTAAGGGTCTAATCATGGCAGATGTAATATATTCCAGAGTAGAAATTCAAGCAGAACGAAACAGGACAATTTCCAATCTGTGGTAGCAAGCAAGTTCTTGTTATGATTTGCGGTAGGCTCGTTCCTATCAAGCTTAATATCGTTGAGTCTATAAGAACAACTCGATACGCACAGACTGGTTAAAATCGTTATGGTTTCGCGTGAATGGATAGAAGGCACCAACGGCCTGCCAACGCGCGCACAGCTCCTCAGTTGTAGAGTATTGAAATCCGCAAATATCGGCACCTGCACGAAGCATAGATTTGTTCCTTTATCTTATTCAAAAATAGCCGTATATTAATAAACCCCTTCCCATCATAATATGTATAATATCATGTGTAGTTTGGCCTTTCAATATTTGTATCAAATAGATATTATAATGATTCTAGTAGATTTAGAAATTTTTAATCACAGGTTGGTTAAATCCGTTCATAGACTGTCTATGTTGGTGCGCCCCGATGAGGGCGGTACTGGTGATGCAGTACTTCGAAATATTTCACCATAAAAAAAAATTGCACTAGCTACTTTAGCCTTAGTCTTAGATAGAAACAGGATTGATTAGTTTCGTTAGTACGAGTGGGTGTCTTTGACAATTCCTTGCTACACCAATCCACTATATTCTCAAACTTACATAACCAAGCAGACAAACTGTTGGCACATGTATGTAAGTTACTTACCTAGCATAGGCATTCCGTACATAGCGAAGTTGATTATGTCAGGAATCGACTGTCTCAGATCATCCCACGTCGAGTCAATATCGCCTGTCCAATGGCCTGACCACAGGCCTTGGCCTGATGACGTTGAGCGCGAGATGATAAAGGGCCGTTTTGTGGGTCGAATCGATACTAGAGCTCTGTACAAGGACATGATACAAGTCGCACAGGTGTACATATATGTATAAAGCTTATATATCGTGATATAAATCAACTCGTGACGTAATCCTGAAAGCAATGCTTAGTGACTTTATATGCTGAACGGAATCAATCATTTTTATAGGAGCTCAACGCTCATCGTACTATAGGGATTCGACTGATGAAGAAGAAATGTTTGAGCAACAGTTGCGCGTTCATGTTTGTTTATGGACAATGTAACCGTCGTGCAATTTCTAGCCAAAGGGACCAAGAAGGTTACAAAATAGATGGAATTTTCTTTAATGAAACGATAAATTTAGAGACAAGATTAGCAGGGAAGATCCGTTAAAATAACCAAATAGGATGATGTTACATTTTCAACATGGTCACATACCTATACATTGCCCGCGCTTCAAGATGCGAGTAAAGGTTATGAAGATCGTAATGACTGCCAGCATACATCCTGTAATCAAAATAATATATATATTTTGATTTTTTGAAGTATTTTTTTGTTTTGAAACGTTGTTTTGTGATGGCGCTGTCCTTATTCGTATATCATGAATAGACCAAATGAAATACTTAGTGCTTTAATATAGTTTTAGCTGCAACCGACCCTATACGTAAACAGCTACCCTTACTATTAACAAGCAAACCTCTATCATAGGTTCAAAGAGCGTTACGGTACAACAAAATGAATAACATAAAATAATAGCTATGGAAATCCAACGTGTCGGCTGCTGTTTTTTCCGGTTCTGTTTTTTGTTTTTTTTTTTTTTTTGCTGTTTTAGGTGAATGACAAGGCAGTCTTTCTTTTCTACGTCGTCATTCTGTGGTAAAAAGTGAGAAAGGTCTCCGGCTGATCTTCAAATTGGTGATGAGTGTTGTATTTACTTCGTTTGGCTACAGGGATCTCAGTTAATTACTAGAAAGAGCGTCGTGAAAAATGAACTGAGTGCTGTTACTTCACAGCGAGTTTCTTCATTGAGTCGTTTTGATACCTGTCGGACATGCATGCCGTATACGTAAATAACGCTTCGCCGCCGATGATAACAGGTGGGTAATCGAGTGACGTATCAGGACACGTACCGTTTACGCCATTCAATTGGTTGGATGGCTCATTCATATCCTGAATAGAAACTTAGTTAATAAACAGCGTGAGACAATGCTTCAAAGATTTCGTGTAACACACAATAGTAAATGAATAATAATTGTTTTTACTGCACTGGCTTATTGTACCTTACGTATAAGATACTTATATTACGAGCATGAAATTTAAGCACGAAACCGAAAAGTCCATCTTGATAGCTAGACGTTACGTAACTACTCATCGTCGAATAATTTATAAATTACCGATTTAGAATATTATTACAAACGAAAGGTAGATCGTGAGACTTCCATTTATACCTGTTACAATTTGAACTCAATAATAAAATATCGAAGCGCTAGCAAAACTACCCCTACGTCGTTAAAATGAGTATATACAAGCTACCCCACGATCCTTCACATTGCAGTTTATGGCGACAAAGTTAAAGTTACTCACAATCCATGCGCCGTCAAAATCGATCTCCTTATGGAATTCTCTAGATAGGGTTGTCCAGTATTCATCGATTCGCGGGTGGGAGAAGTCCGGAAAAATTGACGAATGCAGGTTCCATACCTACATGTTATAGCAAAGGAAACAAGCAGAGCTATTCAATAGGCGACAATGACAGCATATTTCAACTGGTTAAGGCAGCAGAATGTGTCATTATTTGAGGTGTTTCTCTATTGAGGTCCTCTTATCATTTTCTGCAATCAAGTGAACTTGCAACGCTTAGGGCGTTCCGTAGTAATTTGAATGAGGGTAGCATAGATTGAAGGAAGCGTCTTAGGACCAAAGTGTATACATAGGCTAGAAATTTATAGAAAATAAATATTTGTTAAGACAATGCACATATGCCTTACGAAAATTTAAAATTTAGAGCGCGCGAAAGTAACAGCTGTTTTCTCTGTCAATTCGCTAACGGTACTTTAAGGGTAATGGACATTAGCTTATCGGCACAAAACTGTCCTAATTGAAAGACACATCAAGAGACAGATCTAACCTTGTACCTAACAACGTGTCCGGTAACGTTCTTGACAAAGATATCTTTTTCGAGGCCAATATCGTATGGTGGGTATGTCCCAGGCGTCTCAGATCCAGATATTGCGGGGTCCTGTAATTCATTGCGTTCCATATTTAACGGAGAATTATCTAAAAAGTACACGTTTCAGAATTTAGCGTACGTGATTGTTTATGATTTCCGTGACGGTACGCAGCATCACCTACATAACATCGATCGGAGGACCAAATGTCTGCAGTGCCTTGTTCAGCTGTTGTTAATTCATGTCGGAGAGTATATGGGCTATGATTTCTTTCGTGATTATGTGTGATAGTTTACCTTGAGGCAGATGAGATGATCTGACTACTACTAAGCAAGTTACGAACTTCCGCGCGCTATCTACCACAGTAAAATCATGACATCTGCCATGTAAATAGAGAAGATAAACTGAATCAATTGTAAATGAAAATCAGCTTCAACATTAGATTTTTACGAAACGCTGAGCTTGAACTGGTCGAGTTAATAAGCTGGTCGATTTCGGTAATTTCCAACCACTGGAAGTGATCGGACAAACCTACCGATAAGTAAGGTCTATTTCATTAAGTTTCTAAACGGAGCAATGCATATGAATGAAAGTGAAACAGTCGAAGGTTAGATAAAAAACGAATTGGCTTCATGGTGAGTACGTTGCTTTGTGCTTCGGTTCATTTTAAACTTACAAAAATCATCACGTATTTCCGTCCGTCCTTATGTAGTCGCTTGACAAAATCGGGCAAACCCGCAAAAGCTACTTTGTCGTAAGTGAACATGTTGAAATTCTCCATATAGTCGATGTCGTTCCACTGAACTTCCTGTTTAGCAAAAGAAGACGTCGAAAACAAGTCTTTTAAAAAAACGGCAGCGATATAACTGTGATAATTATTTAGTGTACGTCTGGTCAGTGTGGAAGAATAATGGTGACAGATAATTCGTACTCATTCGTTCGCAATCAAACACATAATCAGTGCTCCGAAAAAAACGTCACTGTTCTATTTAAGATTACTCAGCACTCTATACATCTTCTCATTACCTGTTCGCTCACTTTTTCCAAGTTTTTATTCATACGCCACTATATAGTTCAAGATAAAAAGGCGAAGCAAAGTTTTTTACATAGCATGACACACTGTCTGAACACACAATAAGGCTTGTAGGACTTTACGAAATATTTTTGCAAGGTGTCTTCAATTCCCTCAAGTTCAATGGGCTATGCATATTAAAATCTAATGAAGGTTATGAATGAAAAACTTCGACCGAAAAAAGATCGAGCTCCGTTTAGCTTCTTATACAACTGCGCATATCAATGCACCTGAAAAGTTGTGAGTGATATAATCGTTCTATCGAATGATTCGTACTCACGGCGCCGTTCCTTACGGTCTTAATAAAGCAAGGTAGTAATATGCGTCTAGTACCCCGGACCGAATTTCTGTTAGGCTTACCCGATGGCCAAATGGAATAGTACACAAAACTCAAAAAATTATTGAATTGGTAATTTTCTTATTGAAACAATTCTTATTAGCAATTATCTTCTTGAGCTATGACTTTATATAGAAACCATTCAGTCAAATATTTAATAAAGTGTGTGTATTTCAACAGAATCTAAGGACAAATAGGTCATACTTAGACCTACATCCTCAAACACGTTGCGCGACGTATGATTTGAAACCGATTTATACGAAGAGTGTGATAGATTAGAACGAAGTTTTGACACCAGAGGGCAGCATATACGTAATACTTCCCTTACCAGAGGAACCCCTTTGTTGATGTTTCGTTCGTAAGTCTCGACGGTTTTGTTCAGCGTCCCGTAACCATAGCGACAAAGATGGAATCCAAGACTCCAATACGGCACCATCGCCGGAAAACCCACTAGACGCTAGAAGTAATTATGCGACAAAGGCATAGTACATACTGAATTAACGTAAGGTCAGGTATGTCTACTTTTAAGTGCATGGAGCGAGATAATTTTTATAATATATTATATTTATATATAATAATAATAATTGGCCATGCTGCCTTCAGTCGTAAAGATTGGATGACTTCTTTAGTGAGAAATAGAGAGGCAGTCATTATTAAATATTCTCTTCGAAACCGATGACGACTATGGGAATTTAGGATTAACAGGTGGGACAAAGCTGATAGATAGCTACCTGATACTGGGAGAACACATCTCCTGGGGTCGGTCCTGTAAAGATGAAGAAATCGAAAATTCCACCAATTGCGCGAAACGTTGCTGCAGGTTTTGGTTGTAGGATGACGTCTGGGATAGAATACAGATAACAAAAAGTGATTTATTACAGTAGCGGTAGTTCAGGCGTGCCACCAATAAAGCCAGATACGTATTTATTCAGCAATATATCTATTTACTATTAATGTACTGTAGAAGGAATGAGTGAAGTCCATGAGTACCCATAGCGTTGCTGTTTTTGACGTAGACGCCGCTGGCCTTGTTGTTTTTATCGAGATTTACCATCAGGGTATGAGCTCCATATAGTGCGCGGTTTGGCTGAAATTTGTTGTTCGGTAATTATTATTATTATTAATTAGATGTCCTCAATCAATTGTTTCATGACTAGGTACCAACATGTAGATAGATGTTCTGCTATCCTAAACTGCAAATATTTCTAGTTAGCATTTGTTGTATATTTTGCCTTTGCTATAGATAATAGAGCACCGAAGCTTCGTGCTCTAATGCTATCCGCTTTTTCTGCAATTTGACAACAATTAAAATATTAAGATCCTTTTTTTTTTTGTTCCAAATAATGTACGTAGAAACAATGATTTTTACGTTTTGTTAACTAATGAACATAAAAAATAAGGAATGATAAGGATAATAAGGAATATATATATATATATATATATATATATCACTGCGTTCTAATTGCGAAGTCATATACTGACTTTGCGATTGTACAGAAAGCCCCTAACCGACAATGGCGGAATACGGCAGTGGCTGTTGAACGTAAGGAGAGCAACATCAACAGGTTTTGGTTATTGTCCCTTCTGTGCAAACAACTCATCGAAAGCATCTGCCTCTAGTGGGGTTAGGTCGGATAGCTGTTTTCAGATTTATCTATGCTGGTTTCTCCAACAAATCTATGAAACGGCATGATTATATAAGCAGCATTGTCATCTGTTATGCCTGGCAAGTTGCTTGAAGGGATGCGCGTTATCCACCCAGACGACACGACCTCTACAAGGTAGATTCTCGTATGCGTACTCTGCACAAAAGTATAGCAAAACGTACCCGATAACATAGCTTTTGCTGAAACTATACATACTACGATGTTATGCTACCGACTGTAATTGTAGAGTGGACTCATTAGAAATGTAGATGACTGCTTGAACGCCCGACACGAAGAGTACTTCATTACACTTTGCATCTAGTAGAAATGTTTATTATTAAATATAAACGTCAAACTTAAGCTCGTATCTACTACCTTAGGTGGTTGATCCTTATTAAACAGAATCCTGCGGGTCCAGTTTACGGAATGCAAAAATGAGCCTTTCATTTCTCCTAGACCATAAACCTGAAAGTAAAACAATAGGGAAGAGTCACCTATATTGGATTGACAAGTCAATGAAAACATATCAAGCGTACTCTTAAGGAAACTAATGAAAAAACTGACTCGCCAGATTTCAAGGCATCCACGTTTCGTGTTACCTTACCTAAATGTGTCAGGTCATTGTCTAACGTTCCTTCGAGCCTGATAACTAGCCAGCTACTTTTCGTTCGTTGCAGTTTGATGCCAGCGATTTTTGCGCGATCTTAATATAAAAAGAACGACAGGGAGTCTCAGGTTTAAGTAATTCAACAGTTTGCCATATTTAAAGTTGGGCGTTTGGGAAGTTCTTCAGCGATTTAAAAAAAAAGTGACTTTTTTGTCGATCGAGTTCCACTGCTTCGAACACTTCAATTGCTCCGGAAGACTGACTACAAGGATGTGCCAAAAATATTATTGTAAATTTTGCATTATGAACTTATTACAAGATCTTAATGGTAGCCATATTTAACTTTAACTTGGCTTAGTTAAAAAAACAACCTGTCTGGATTAGCTCTTAGCGGTCACGATATAGATAGCAACATAACTGTATTGTTTCTTCTAGATTGCGATCGCGTTATGTATGGAGTCCTTAAAATGCCATTTTGGCATAGGGACTAGGTCAGGAACAACCGTTTTCTTTTACAAATCAACTTCATTAGGGGTTCTATAACACCATTCTACGCTTGACTAATATTGGAAAAGGCGGGCTGCGGAGCATTATGCTAATTTCCATATTTTATACTGTGAAGTTCGATTAACTTATGTGCGGTAATATACGGCTGACCTTGATAAAGACAACTTCGTTTTTTGTTAAAGCACACAATGCGGACAGCCTATCCGAATTACGAGATTAAACAGATGTTATATTTTACCATTTTGGGTTAAGTCAATGTCCAACGAGATATACGTTTAATTTATTTACTATTATTGTATTGTCGTATGTCGTCCTGCCCGATTTAATTGCGCGTTTCAGCTAAGTTGCATACGCTGAGATGAAGGTCTGAATTGTCGATAAAGATTGAAATTTTGTGTCTGGAAAAGAACGAGTGCGACCTAAACTTAAGTCCGATTACAGGGTTAGGAAATTGCTCGCCCGTTTTCGATGGGATGATTTCAGCACCAAAGATAAGGGCCGAGCCGGTTGAACCTTTGACTATGAAGGCGCTGAAGTTCTCACCGCATTTTATCAATCCCCACGTATGAGCCCCTGTAAAACTGCAGTATAGACAGAATTTCAAGAGGCAGCCAAATCTAGAAGCACCAGTTTCATCCACCGGACAGACATCTTAGTTCCTCATGAATTGAGCAATCACCAGCTAATAGTTTTCTAAAAGTGGACGAAGATAGTTTTTTTCTTGCTAGATAATCTACAAGATTCCTACAATCAAGGTAATCTACAATCATTTGATTAAAGATATATCATAGTCAAAGCGTAATAGCACCCTTTAAATGAAACCTAGAACTAGAGGACGTTCAAACAAGGTAATCCTTTCCATTTCACGGCATTGTAGGGGAGCGCTATAGTAGGAGCTTCTATCAAAAACTAAACCGTTACTTTCGTCAAACGCTATGAACAGCTCGATCATCGAAGGCAATGTACCCGGATAAAGCGGCCAGCTCTAAGGATAATAGGTTCAAATAAGAGAGGAATTATGTTCTATTATGACAGTGCTTGGCTTTACGTGTTGCTAATGATTTGCTAAAAAGTCGGCCTTTAATTGCTATGTTTGGCCTATTCCAGCTTATAGCTTTAACCAGGCGCCTTTCGATTATCACAAGTCCCAATCGTTACAAACTCCTGCATGGGAAAAATGTTTCGTTACGCCTTTTATCTTTAATTTTTGTTGTTTGTTTGTCGCAGATTAAAATACTAACTTCTGGAGAAATTTTAATCACTTGGAAAGACAAACGGGGGCCATCGGTAGCATAGTATACTATTGATTGATGTTGTCTGGGTAAAGGTAAGTGAATTTTTCGATGAGAACTTATAGGACAAGCCAATATGTAATTATTTATATACTTGCAAATGTATTTAAAAGCAACTTGCGGACTATTCGCAAAACTAAAGAAGTAAAAACAGTGTCTGTGTTGACTCTCGTGATTCCCGTAAGTTATACTATAACTTATATATAACTATATCGTGTGTATTAACACGTTAACAAAATTTATCGCAACAATCACAATTTTGACCAAGATCACACTGATACTTTGTATCTATAGTATAACACCTGCTTTCAAGGCCATCAGGACAAACCTTGTTAGCCTTGAAAGTACCTTGATAAGCGTTATTTGTCCAATTGCATAGTTTTTATACACAAGAAAGACACTCCTATGCACTGTGAATAAGCATAAAGGCGACCAAGAACAGTCATGTTTTTTATCCATATATTTGTTTAACCTTAAAAAAAAATAAGTTCTGCACAATGACACCAAACAAAAACAATGTCCAATTAGTTTGGATTAGTGGGACCCGCGATACGGTACTAATACCACGTTTTCAAAACGTATCACCTTATAATGTGCATCAGTTTTCAGACATGTTCAGGTGAAGATCGAATTCTGACTTTCGAAGACGTTCACCCCCTAATTCTATCAGATTCTAGTCCATTCGTAGTTACTTTGGATCGCTTGTCTTGTTCAACCATCAGCTCGACTGAAATTGGTTACGTTTGTATCTAAGAATACGTCTTTCAACCGCTATTACTAACCGATGCAAAGCTTACCGAGGTAGAAACGAAAAATAGCAGGAAGATTATCAACATTCCATGCACTAAGTTTTATGTACGGTGTTTACCAAGGTCAGCCGACATCGGAAATAGAAATTTACTTTAATAAGGAACAGGTATTCATATTTAACTTGGAAGCGTTTCTGCTCTTTTTATATGTACGAATGGGCCAATCTTTCATCGGTGCCGACTTATTCTGTGGCTTGTTTACCTGGGAAGACGGAAGGTCACTGGAGATTTGCAAAAACTGATCGGAGAAGATCAGAGTTGACAAATGCGCAGCGAACCTGCGTTGAGAAAACAACCCGCGCACTCAGCTGTTAGTATCTGTTATGTGATATCATCTCACAACGTTGTCATATCCATTTTTTTTTCTTTATAAAATAAAATATCTAAATAAAATCAATAATCTCAACTGAATACACTCATTCATAAGAAGTTCAGAAGCTAACAGATGAAACACAAAAAATCGACGCGCGCCTTCAGTAGATGCGGAAGCTACAGCGAAGTGCGCTTCCTGGTTAAGCCTAATCACGGACCCCATTTACAGGTATGCACTTGTTTTTAGTAAGCAAACATCAAGTGCGGGCATGAAAGATGCAAGTTACTCCCCTATAGATTAGCTTGCCTACTCACAAGGCCGTCCCTGGGTTGCCCTTCTTTTCTTTACGGTAGACAGTGAGAATATTCTCTTCTTGTAGACTTATTTCAAAGCCCACATCGCGTTCCGTGGCTTTGTCAGCGATAGGCGGCAATGGGGGTACCCAACGTCGTCGAGAGGCGCTGTCGATCTACAACACATCCGATAACCAAGTGTATATAAGTATTACAACCATTTTCAGCTATCTTCGAATCTTAAGTAATATATATCTGTACATATATATTAGCTGGAAACAAAGAATCCTTTTTACAGTCTACAATAGTATTTCGGCCCGAGCTAGAAGGTATACGCAGAAACTGCTTGCAACTAGAAGAATAGAAGTACGTAACTTTGTCTGTAATGCCCAACTTTGTCGGCGGAGTGCCAATTGATCGGCCGATATAATACATACCGTTATTCTGGCAGTATTGTAGTCGTAATGAAGCACGGTCACAACTACTTCGACCTCGTCCCGTGGAAGTCCTGAGCGAACCTGCCGCTCTAGCTTCAGTTGTAATCCATTATTTTGCCTTAACAAAAGGTCAAACAATAAGGCCCAGCAATCTCAAACTTTTTTTTCTCCTATAGCAATATACAGCCGTTAATCATACTTAGCAGAAAGCACAATAACTTCACATAAATAGGCATTTAAATGTCTAGAATATACTAAGTGAAAATATATTTCGTTTTTAAAATTATCCATCCGACTTCTTAATATGACCACTCGTTCAATCATTTGACCCACCCGTGAATATTAGTACTACCTTGCTCGTAATAACTGATTCCTACCGTGTCATAGGTATTGCGCGGGTGTGGAGGCTGGACGCTTTTAACCCCTTCGAAAAGCGCGCAACCAGCTCACTCAGTCTGTCAGATAGAAAGGCTACCTAAGCCCCCAGATCGTTTTTATGCGTTGTGTATGCGTAAAACGCAACGCAAAATCGTACGAACGTACGGTACGATCGGTTATATTATTTTTAAATCCACAGTGTAACGCCACTTGTTGCGCGCAGTTTTATATTAGAACCCTATTACCTGAAGACCTTACCTAACGAGAACTATAGCACAAAAATTAACTTTATATATACGAAAAACATATACGTAATCCAACCTGGTCGATTTTGTTATCCTGTATCCTTGGAATCCATTAGGAGGAAAGTAGCAATGGGGTACATTTACTGGGTCTGGGTTATCACTGGACGGTTCCTTTTGCTTCGGTGAAGCGTCCCAGCAACATCCACGAGCAGCGCATCTGAATCATGAAACTCATTTATGTTTCCAATACAATCGCTAGTGAAGAATATCGTTTTATTTATTTGACTTGCTAATCTGACCTGGTTTAGTCATACGCCATATATTATTATATTGTCGGCACTTACGCAAAAATATTGGGGTTTCTTTCGGGATGGCAGTCAAACTTGTCCTCGTCTGTCGGATTAGCAGGACATTGTGGTTCAGGTGGCGGGCCTAGTGGCGCTGGCGTCGTCGTAGTGGTTGGGTTGATCAGGCCGTGGACATCCTGAATCGCCTTATTCAAAGCTTTCAGTGCTTCATCTTCAGACGATCTATGCACTCAATAGTATCATACGTTTTAAGATAGTAAACCTTCACAATTTGAGAAAAGTAGCAATCGCGCAGACACATATTTAAGGTGAAAGCTTTGATTCGAATTAACAAATATTTTAATAGCGTATTAAATAGGAAAGATGTTCGACAACAAAGGAGTAAGCAGATAGACGACCATCCGATCTTGTTCGCATTATATACATGACGCTTAGCGGTTTACGTATAAACTACCTGTTTAGCGGTCTATTGCTGTGAATTCTCTATTCTACCATAAGGGCGAACCGGACATAGCACTAGATATACGCGTGTGCTCTGGCTCAGACGTGTGTTAAAATATATAAGCATTGAAAGGTATTTTCAGTTCAGTGGATTCAAGCGACTGCATGGTAATATTGAGCTGTGAAGCTGAAAGAAGAAGCAGTCCTTCATACCCAAAGCAAACGACATTGGTAACAGGTCTTCTCGGTATTTAGCCTCGTTTAGATTATTAACAAATCTAATCACGCTGCTTAATAACGTATGTGCCCCAGGTTGCTATGTTCTTTCAGCTCATAGTTCGGAACCTATTTTATTACAAAAATATCTTCTAAGCCTAGCTCTAAAAACAAAGTTTTTGTTCGGCCTATAGAAATCGCACATTATAACTTAGATATATATAATCTCGTACTCGCCAAATACTACGGTTCTTCGGTTTTCGTGTATTTTGCTAATTAGGATTATTCAAGTAACGGACAAGGTAGCAACGCTACTCAACCGTCAAGGAAACATAAATGCTCATTCTCAGCTCAAAAAAGCTCTGTCTGTAAGTAATCAGTGTAAGAAGAGTGGCCAATTAAAATTGTTTGTCTAGCGGAGACGCTAATGGCCTCGCCACACCCGGAAAAACACGTGCAAGCCTTTTTTTCGTTTCTTCATTATATATGTATCGGTCAAAGGCCGTCCCCGTGCAACAGGCCATGAGCCTTGTCTGTCAGCGTTATAATCGTTGTGTTCCCAGTCACCTGTGCGAACTTGCCAAAGAGAACACTTTGGTTTATTGCAGAAATTGTGCTTAACCACGTGGTTATCACGTGTATATCTTCGAAACGAAATTTTCATTTTATCAATGGTCCTCTTCATAGTAGAAAATAATATAGTCAATCATAAGGTTCGATACTGATAATGGCTTGAAATCCGGCCCGTAGTGTGTTCCGTCGACGAAGGCGTCCATTTGTAATATGCCTTAATGATTTAAGGAGAAACAGTAGGATAAATCTACAAGGCAAATTTGCTTTCTCACCAGGTGGCGCTGGCGTTGGCCCTACGTTTTTACAATCTGACGATCGACCACTTGAAAAATCGCCCATTGGACGGCGGTGTACGTGAATAAAGTCGACCTATTTTCTTTTTAATTTATTTATTAATTTAGATTAGTATGGTTCTGATTAATAATTACAGTTTTTCTAATACATTAAGAATATACTAAATAGATGTCCTGGCAAAAATAGTGCTATAAATAAGCAGAGAAGTTTTCAGTCTATTTCATTATTATTGTTATTATTATTATTGGGAGTAAAACTTCTGCTTAATTCAATATCATGTCGACTTACCTCAATTTGAGAACTCCCGAGAGTGTACACGACGCCACCACGATCATAACAAGCGCACTAACAGCGGTTATGATCAACAGAGCGCCGCTTTTACTTTTCCAATTCATAGTAGAATACATGAAGGAACCGTTGTCAGAAGCCCCCGGCCTCTGGAAATTCATTATAAGAAGTTCTGCGTTGTCATCTTGTATTCAGTCGCCTAGCGTTTCTAGCAGTTTCACCATTTAAATAAGAATACAAAGGAATCAATATTATGTAAAGAGGGCGGTAAATTTCGATGTGTTAAGATCTAGACTTGAAAACTACTAATATAGGAGACATTGCTGTTTCTTATGGAAGGATACTATGGATGCTCTCTTGCCTGTAAAATTCGTTGACACGCAGCTCCTGGCGTTAGAAGCAAGTAATGAAAGGAATATTAGTTTAGTCCTTTGTAGCGGCTTGATAAACATAGCTATTTACAATTAGGACAGCTGCCGATGGTTGCACTATACGCCCACTTTCGTTTGTCGAGCATCAAAGACCGTTATCTTGCCTTAGCTAATCTTCTAATACCAGGAATCCATTGTTTTTATAACTGGCAGATTAATAACGTAATATAAGGGTTTGAAAAGTTACTGTCGCTGTAATTGAGAAATTCTTTCAAAATAATAAGTAGGTTCCTCTATCCTATTCTAGCTCGTCCACCAGTTAAGATTACCTGAGAATAGCCAAAGTGTGTCTCCATCTTACCATTACAATTAGAAATGAACCGTTTTTGATAGATGTCAGCTGCTTTTTTAGGCCCTAACATTATGATAACGATAGGTCTCAGCTAACGACACGTAAATTTCTACGTTTATATGTTGCCACACGTTGAGCCGATTGTACGCAGAAAAAAAAACTGCAGCTAGGTGTACCATTGAGCGTCGCAAGCTATTTTTCTACACGACTGTTTGAATGATATTTGTGCTTTGCTCTATTAATCTTGTTTTTTCCTTACGCTTTGAGCTCAACTTGCTAGATTAATTACCCAAGTTTAGAACAAAATAACGTTAGGTTTAACTTAGCGCACAAAAATTATATAGATATAAAGTAAAATGTTCTTTTAGTTACTTTCCTAATTAGATTCATATTTTTGGCATCTGATAGATGATCTACTGAACTTTTACATATCTGGCCCGTCTCCCTTCCCGAACTGATTCGTCTTTGTTTTGTAATGACATTACTTAGACGTTACCTCTTCCACGTAGCGTGGCTGACATCTAGAGCACGAGCGAGATAAAGACATCTTCAGCGACAGAATTTCCTTTATTTGAAGGGATACTCATCAATATCCGAACTGTCTACTTGTCCGACCACTTCCACAGTGTGACAGTATTTCTTTAAATTCATTAATTAACGATGAAGTGATGTTATCATGGCTAGGATACGACTGCCTGCTGAGTTGCTCCCAATTCGCTGTGGATATCCTCTGATTAAATAAGGTAAATTTACAGACAACCATAAACAAGCCTGTAAACTGTCCAATCCTACAGTTCGAAGAAATTCGAGCGTTTCTGACTGACGGTAAGACACTTGCTGCAACATCACATTCGTTACAAGGCACGAGACCACTGTCCTATCTCCCGTATACTTCGTTACAGGCCTCACAACATTGTAATGCCTGATCTGAGTATCTAGGGGACATATTACAGACCCTGAGCCATCTTATGTCCTAACCCGATGATTTTTTATTTTCCTCAGCGGCACATAGGTTCGAAATCCATCTATCCGAGTGATTACTTGCAGCCTAACTGCTAGCTAGATCTCATTTGTTTGAGTTTGGTGATTGATCTGGAGTTGTAGAAGCACTAATCAAATAACACAGAGTGTTATGCATACAGCTATTCTTACACCAATAGAACGAGTAAAAATCAACGCAAATCGTCATCGTTAACCGCTCTTCAGTCGGAGTAAATGGATCGCCCGAACTGTCTAGAGCAAAACGGAAAGATCACCTTCGAGACGAAGAAGGGCAAGACGGTTGCAGCCACAGCGGGCCAGTGGCAGGTGCGCCTTTGATTGTCGTTACGCATCAAAGACTGCACTCAAAGCGCGCTATGGAAAGGGTGCAGCACTGCCCTGTCGCCATTACATTAGCATCTTCAACACGCGATGCTACTATGATTTGGACAACGATTGTGATTTGTTACCCTCAATGGCTTGCAGACAAAGAGCCTGTTATACAAAAGGCACGCGCGCAGACGAACGAAATATCTTGGACGATCATCTTTTGTTGGACCCCGATGGAAAGAGCATTTAATCGCCTACCAGTTTGGGACTGTTTTTCTAGACTGGGAAGAATTCAGCGACCGTTCATCACGAACACCACACAAATTTAATGAAAAGATGCTCTGATCTCCCCATAGACGCCCTTCACCACTTAGCTGTCGTTTGGACTACACTTCTATTGTACCCGTTGGTGTCAAATCAGTTAAACAAACACCCAGTACTCGACCACTTCCAATCGTCGGAGTAGCTCGCCACTTATCGGGTTCGGCCACTGTAGTCGCAGCCGTTTTGATTCATAGAACAGAGGTCACCATAATAGAACAGTATAAGCGAATTCATAGTAATGGTCCCGTACTGTCTCGTTCTATTTGAAGTTCAATATATTCATCGTTTTAGCTTCTTATTGGTCTTAAATAAACTCTTCATTGTATTACCTGTCGTGTCCAAGTGCCACCCTTTTTCTCGCGTCGCGCTACATAAATAATCTCGAAGCAACGTCCATTGTTACCATCTATGCAACTTCAATTGCTCTGACGATTGTGAAGACTGCTTATGCTGCGCTTCATCGTCCTAAACTGGATTGTATAGTCACATATCAAATTGAATGAGCGGTGTACAAGTAATCATGGGTAACGTCGACATGAGCAAAGTCAAAAGCAGGTCCTCCTGCTACAAATGCAATACGGATCCAGAAGATACACATTATACCATACAATGAACTTGTCTTGTGAGTGGCAAATATGGGGCAATCATATTTTTTGACAGTTTCGACATAGCAGCTCGAACTTGCTGACTGATATTTTCAGTGCCGATGACAAAAATGCGTCTTCATTTTGAATCTGCGTTTAGGACAGAAGAGGACTTGCGAGAAAAGGCAAACGTAACTAGCGATAATCCAATGAATCTACGATGGCTGATTGTGGAATATTTTTGGGTAAAAACCCGCGTGATGTAACGATGAATTATGTGAGTTTGCTGAAGAACACATCCTATTTACCTCATACACTCGTTTCAACATGGCTAATTTATTATCCATGTATAGTAGTTGAACAACACTTAGCTTTAGTTTTGAAAGAGATATATCCTTTCAACTCGAATAATATTGAAATAGAGAAGGCCGTCCAAACACTGAGCTGTGAACCTGTTCAGGCTTCACCAGAGAAACGACTACCGATAAAGGCACAATAAAGCTATGATTATATCTGAACCTACCTACGCGGTTATTAAATATGTAATATTCGGGTTTCACCATGTTTTCTACCGAGCAGAGTCACTATGGCCTAATTTATACGTACATCTGTCTTTGAGTGTTGCGGCTCGCAATACCATGGAAGTTCATTATGATATGATCTCTGACTCAGTTACTGGTAGTTGTTAGAGCTAGGCGTATTTCGATTTCATATGTTTCTGTTTCTATATGTACATGTGTTAGCCTCACCCAAGTTTAAGTTAAAATATAGATTGGGAAAAGTACAGAACGGTATCCACAAAATGCACGCTGGAATTTCACCTAGCAACTATTACCTTGAGGTTGATGTAGACACACGCAGCCGAGACAAAGCCTATTGTTGTTGTTATCATTACGACGAAGTTTATCGAACAAACGTTAATAGGTACCTTGGCATTTTTTAAAGCGCAGTTCTTCTTAATCTCACAGAAGCTGGTCCGACCTAACCTATAAAGCTGATTTGAAATTGTTTTAACGCCATACAATGCTCAAATTGCTTAGCAGAGTAAGATCTTAATGCAGCGTTCAAACTTTAACACGTAAAGGTTCATTAACAGCAGATATGGCTAAATAAGCGCAACTCAATCATTCATCGGGCCGGTTTGCCATAGAATTGTGTGATAAGCTTTTCGCCAAGCGAAGGACAGTACTAGATGACACGCTCGTTTCTGTGAAGCAATGTGCTTGAGCAGGCTGGCTAGTAAAACAGCTCAGTCTGAACTTATCACTGCCGTTCAATTTGACTCTCTGTAATTTTTCGATAAATTCACACGCTTAAGCGTTTCCACGTTGCCAGAATGTATATATAATTGTAAAAACTAAGGATCAATCATTTCAACCTTGTGTGGTAATAAGAGTTACACAAGAAACGCTAGTAGGTTTCACACGCTAAATATATGCCACTTTCGGTAAAACAGGAATTTCAGTGTTTCATGTTTCACTGGGGCGGTAGAGAGGCTGGCGTCCGAAGCTCTTCTGGTAGAACCCTTTGTTTAAACCCGGATATTCGAGTCTTTTGAAAAAGAGCTTCGAGAGATAGATGCGCATGTGGAGAGAATTGTTACTGACAACGTCGGAAGGACATACGGAAACCGCAGACTGGCGAAGCTTAACGCATACCTAGAGACTTTACGTAATATCGGCCGAAATACGTTAGACTTGGAAGATTATGACGCACTGCAAGCCGAAGGGTTGTTAAGGACGGGTTCTCCCTTATCGTTTATCGGAAAAGGGTGTGTTAAGAAGTAAGTAGCTTGCTATTGATTTGGGCTTGGGCTTGGTCTAACCTTCGAAGCGAACGATCGAACAAAAAACTAGATCAAGACGTGCGTCGACACAGCAAAAACATCAACACCCAAAACTTGTCTGCAAGTACAATATTAGAAACAAGATTTAAAACTTATAAATGCTTTCTTATAAAGGCAAACTGATCACTACATAGCTCCCTGCATAACGTGCAAACCATGCAATAAATAGCATTGTTCCAAATAGATTAATCGATAATAAAGTACTTTATTTTCAATAATTTATATCAACTATGTACAGTAAGGTATAAGGATAAGTGATCGCCATATTCTCCTGGCCACAGAGAAAAATTTCAGCCTAACGGGTACAACACTGGCCACTTGTGACTGTCTACGATCTGTCACATCGATGCCAAGACGCCCCTGTCCTCCTTTTTCTTCTTCTAATCGTAGTCCTAATAGCGTTAAGAGAAAGACTAAGGGGCGAACATTTATGGAAAGTTCCACACTCGTCACACCGTAAGACGAAACAGCTACGGTGGGGAACACGGAACTTACGGGACAGTTTGTCAGGACGATACGGGTTTTATCACGAGCGGGCTAAGCCCGTACTTGCCATACGCATCGTCTCACATTCAGTTTCTGAATAGAAAAGGTAAACTCTAGGCGGTCCAAGACTTCCGACAGATCTACAGGACTGTTGGAATTTATTTAGCCAAACGAGCTACACATCCAGAAAATAAATGCTACGTCAGATTGAAAAGTACTATACCATTCGCTTATCAACTATTGAGCATAAAGACTGGGGCAAAGCTATTCAGAGCTCAGAAAGCACACCTATGATAGACTCGCGGAAAGCAAGCTCAAATATGCTTATCGGCGTACAATGTCGCTTCTTCCACATCGATTTTTAAACGAGACTTGCATTATCGTATTCTTGTATTTTATGGCCCTTTTTTATTTATAATTTAATGAATTCATAACTAGGTTTCGATGATCGATTATTATTACGGCTGGTCCTGCTGCAGGCTTTATAAGTGTTACCCACATGAAAATAAATCTAGCATGTTTGCCTATAGGTAGCCTCGAGATATCATGTCCGATGTACATGTGGAGGATAGAATTTGAGACCTAAAAAATCTAGCTATAATCCGGGCTACGAATTTACGCATTGCAACCTACTACGACGCAATTAAAGTTTCCTCCACAATATTGATTCCTTACTGGACCGATAGCAGATGGATTAGACTAATGAACTAGTTAGGATAATCCTGTTTTACTCTACTTCGAGGAGCAAGATTGTAGAATGAGGTATCACAAACGGTCAATCAGTAACATTATCCTGATCTAGAAATGTACCTAAGTCTATGCAGAACAAAATGAATCAGTGGTCCCAGCGTTTACTTCTGAAGATCGACATAGATTGCGATATCTGTGTGAAAGCAAAATATTTACTAACTATAGCACCAAATAGCTTTCGCCTTGTCGCTTGATGACCCATAGGTTTATCGCTGAATCGAGCCCTAATGATCTAGCTTTTGCCTTCGATACGATTTCAAATAGAAAAAAGTAAACAAAGTTACAGTAAATAGATATTGAAAAACTTTTCCTAAGCGGGTAATTTTACTTTGAATCGGTCATTAGTCAAGTAGTCTACGCTGCGTGGAGGCACCTACTTCTAATTGATATACCCGGTTATGATAAAAATCTCTCGGAACATCCAAACCTTTGCACGTGTTTACAGCGTCTAAAGTTTTCAGCTATAACTTCTTTCCAAATTTTTCCATCACTTCCAATGTACGGCAGGTAATTTTAGTTGCTATAGCGAAACAGATTCGTTGTTCGAAGTTTGTTGCACGAAATTCAAGCTACCCTAAGATTAGTTCTATATTATCCTTGAAAGTTACAAACTTGATACAAACGGCATCATTTGCCAAAACGAATCAATATTTTCTAAAAATGAATGAATTAGACAACTGTTGCCGGGAGATCAGCAACTAGATGAAATGTGTACACAGTTAATATCGCATCGCTTCCTAAACGACAATAGTGATAACGTAGCCGTACTATCTGTTAACAATGGCTGGATTGGGCCGCGCCGCCCGAAGAGTTACTATCCCTGGGTACAATCTGGTAAGTGATAAGGTACTCAGGATAAGCCTGTTCACCCCGATAGACAACGTACTCGGAGAAACGGAGTCCGCCAGCGCTGGGTCGTCCGATAATCGAGTGATGTCCCGGAGGCGCATGGGCCACCTGCAACACAATAGATATTATAGCAGTAATAGTCAATCGTTGCCATGAAGACAAAATAGAACATATTAAACAAAACGCTATTTACGCCTGAGATCTGCTCGACCGAAGCTACACAGTATCGATCGTTTGCATGAACAAGTGTGCGCATAGCGGGTTTTTTAAAATAGCACCTCCACCATAAATTCTAGGGGTCAATGCGACTGAAGCATGAGAAACAACGAGAAAAATTCTTCGCACCGCAGTTAGCCTTGAAGAAGAAAATGTATCTGCGGACAATTCTCGTCAACACAATAGACAACAACGGTCGATACCAAGCACATTTTGTTGTGCCGTTAACGGGCCTGCAACTAACCTTCATAGCGCTGAATTGTAGAAATGCTTTGCCTAATGTGACTCGGCACATAAGCATTTGTCGCGGGCAGTGATAACACGAGCGGTTCTTATGCGTCGCACAACCGTTCCCGCCGCAGTATCCAAACACGTATTGATTGCTCTTTGAAGAGTTCTCGGCAAAATAGATCCCTGCACCGAACATGCCGCCCATATATGAAAGACGCTCATCAAAACCTGTTGAAATCAACACAAGGCAATGAAACGCTGAAGTCGCTCGCGGCGAAACATGTTTGTACTGCATTGACTCAATAAGAATGTGGGCCCGATTAATTCCTCGACGTTACGTCGTTTCCTTCACGCACCTTTATGTACAATAGCCCCAACAAATGGAGATCCATGAAAGAGCATCCGCTCATTAGCGTTACCGTAATTTTCTTCGGTCACTTCTTTACGTCGGTGGCAGTACCTCTCAAGCAAACGATTATTACGCACTTTTTGAATTTTCAATATATTATACCTAAAAGAAGGCAGCAACAAAACGGAGCAAACACGTCATGTTACAATGGTATCCATAATTTTCTTAAGACATTTACCAACTGGCAACATGCACGTTTTAGTTAATATCCATATACACTACAGCTCCTATCTAAATATGTTGCTCGCTGTTAGTATGTGTATAGCAGAAATATGAGCAATTGTATTTAACCCAGCCGCAGAAAGGATAATATCGAAAATGGCATTAAACCTACTCGTCACAGACATTATCAATTGCACGTCATAGTCAATGAGCGCTTATAACCCCACAATTTCTAAACGCTCTGGATTATATATTTTCCAGTATTTGCTATCGTTTCAAACCTAGCAAAGATTCCGCCAGCTTGTCCTCCATCGACGTGCTCGCGTATGCTTCCTTGCATCTCTTCAGCGACTGCTAGGAATTCAATATCGTCAGCTGAAAGATCAATGAGCATGGTTGATGAGCCTCCGGCGGCATTTGCCGAAGCCCCGACAGTCGATAGCAAACTTTCGGACGTTGCGGGTGACGATACTACCCTATCACTTCCTGCCAAGACAATTTTCTCAACCCCTGTGCGGCAACCAAAAGGTGAGAAGTTCACAGTTACATAAATTAGTGAATCAGGTAAAGATAAATTGTCAGACCAAGTTCATCTCCATTTAACAGACGTAAAACGTATTCTTCCTTTGAATAATAATTATTGTATAGAAGTTATCTGGGCGATCAGAAACTGCCTACAACAAGTTAGGCCAGATTTCTGATAATCTCTGTAGTATGTATTTCACTTAAACAATATTTTGCATGATGAATTGGTATAGAAAAATAATCCTACGGCAGATGTTCAGGGCATGAGGAATAACTCATTGTTGATGTTTTTATAATATCTTGCAACTACAGTGACAAGCAGCTCCGCATTAAGTTGACCTACCTTTGATGATTTTATGACGATGTCCGTAGGCGTGAACTCCGACTTGTTTAAGTTCTTGATGACCCATTTCTGCTAGAACATCGATCGTGATGTGTTCCAGAATAAACAGACCTTTTAGACTAGCCAGATTTAATTGATCCAACAATTCCAGAACTTGTTGTAGCTTTGGAGAGTTACCCGTTGCTGAAATGTCGGCTGTTCCCACAAGCACACTAACCCCATTACTACCATTACTGCTACCGGCCTTAATACTGCTAATGGACGTTACTGGCGCCGTTTCGGACGACTCTCGCAAAATCTGTGTAACTTGAGCCTGTTGTTGATGTGGCTGCAGTTGTCGTCGGTGCATGGCAAGAAGGCTAATTGCCGAGGGTATATCAAGGTCGACATACTGTTCCTCCCCCACACATGTGCTCTTTACAACCGCTTCGCTAGAAGAACCTACAGGGACTGCCGGAACAAGAGTTCCGTTCTGGCTACTGAAGTCAGTGACTGGAATCAATTGGCCCCCATTTTCATCATCAATTCCACTGGAGGCGTTAAACGAGCCAGCATTGTTCAGGCTGTTTGATTGCCGCTGATTGAGTTGACCCTCGCAACCGTCTAACTCTTGCTCCAATCTCGTATTGTCTGGAGAGGCTTTCGATTCCTTGACAGCAGCATGATTAAGGTGACTGCCCTTAGCTGTAGTTGCAAGAGGAACTGTGGCAGGAAGGGAATCTTGAAGGAGACAACATACATCCTCAGCAGTCGCTAGTTCTAATGGGGTTTGTCCCTATAAATGAATTAATAAACACGCCTACCAGTTATTGTAATAAACTTTAACTCCGTTGCTACGGCAATAAAAGTAAAAAAAAAAAACCAAACTGAGGATCTTTCTCTAGATCACTCAAATGGTTGGCACTTAGCATTCTTGAAAATTAATTAACTAAGTTCATATACGATTGATCATACCTGTTCACTCTTGTCAGTGCCTTATATACCTTGTATATTTTTTATGTATATACTTTATAAGATTTGTAAAAATTCAGTGCCATTAGGCTGATACCGTTGACGCGAGCAAGTAGCGTGATCATTAACTAAGTAACGATCGATTACAAATATAATTATTAAGAGGAAAAACTCATTGACAATGCTAATTATCTATTAGATCATAATAATTGTAGAAAATCTATCTCGACACGGCAGGTTATTGAATCGCGGCACGTAGGTACGGTATTACTAGAGAAGTAATAGCTATCATCGTTAAGACTTATATTGGAACCTATATTATGTCTTAATACAAATTAAGGATGTCGGAGAGTAAAAACGATATCGGTAAGTGTAACAGCACTACGTACACATTTATTAAAGTTATTAAACTGTGCGTCGTACCTCGTTGTTTTTAATAAGTGGATCAGCTCCGTGAGCGAGAAGAAGAGAGCATAGCTGAGTGCGGCCTTTCTGCGCCGCTTCATGCAACGGCGTAAAGCCCCAACGATCACGAGCGTTAACCGATGTCCCAAACCTGAGATAAGTCGTAACGAGCAACGAAGAATAAGCCATTACAATTTACGAACATAGGACAATGGAAATATTTTTCAATCACACTAGAAATCACTGTATCCCCGTAGTAATTCTATTACTGTCTATGGAAGCTTGATTGTAACTCGAATGACTGGCACTTGGCTTATATACCTAGGCTCCAGCTATCCAAAGTGTTCTAACTCTCGCATTGTAAATAGTGCAGTAGATTAATTAGTTTGTAGCCGTCTACAAAATGGGTCGTGATAAAACTGACTTCTATATATGAACACTAATTGTTGAACGCTAGTATCGAATAGGTCTCGCATATTGGGCGTACAACTTTCGAAAGTATTTTAGACCCATAATTGACTATATAAAAAGTGGATAGGAGATGCTTATTGGAGTGTGTACAGTTATGACATTGGCCGTGCTTACAAAGGCAATTTTCGGGGTGTCCTCTTATTCTCAAGACATCTAAAATATTATGCGCAAAAACATTGTAATGATTATATATATATAGCTGTGACTTAATGATGAAACTATGGGGTGAGTTTGCTTGCCGACTCAGCGAATTAAGATAGTGGGATCAATCAGCGAATCTTGATTGTGGGTCCAACATCCCGTCTAGCCGGTAAGCATCGTTCACTCACATAGAACTTTTGGATTTCTTATAACACTCACTTGATAAGGAGGGCAGCGATGTCAAGATGTCCATACGATGAAGCATTGTGCAGAGGTATAAGGCCACCTTTGTCTTGCGCATTGACGTCCGCTCCTCGCTCTAAAAGGTACTCCAACACTTCCACATTATTGTACCTATTTTGTTGTTGTTCCAGACGCCCGCACAATCGTATAGAACGAAGCAGTAACACAGATGTCAACACATAATTGTAAATCGACATATAATAGTAAAGCTAGAATGAACGTACGGAGTGCTGCGAGTACACATAAAATACTTAGGTCCGTTTTGGATATAATAGCTAGGTTTAATGCCATCCAAATGAAAAAGAATAATGTTTATCGTATGACCGATTGCAAGAGCTCATAGTTCAAAGGAGCTAGCCCTCGTAACGTGTTTTTTTTCAATTTACAATTTGATCTATACAAATAGCCCTAGTCATGTGTAACCTAACATCATCAATAGCTACAGGCAGTCATGTTTCAAAAGGACAAGGCCACTTACCCTGCCGCCAAATGTAGAGGTGTGGAATTGCGGCCCTGCTGATCTCTACAATTAATATTGGCAGGTGAAAGTAACTTTACCAAACGACATAATTCGCCCCTTTTGGCAGCCTCCAGCACAGCGGCATCGCCCCGCAGTGCATCTGCTACGTCCTGCGAAATTAACACACAGCGAGCTTAATCAGTGGACATCTTATACACCTACCATTTTATTTTAACGAGCAATACAAAATAGAAAACACAAGAAAGCCAACCTGGTCTCCTTCTTTGACGAGATCGAGCGGAGTATGACCATCGCGGTTTTTTTTTGACGGATCAGCTCCATGACTTAGTAGAAGTTTGACGATGTCGTACTTCCCCTACAACGTATCATTATGATACCGGAAACAAATTAATAGTGTTAGTTGCTGATTGAGCTAACAAACAGAAACGCTTTGTCGTCGTTGAAAAAATACGCGTATTCCCCTACCTCCATATCGGGCAGTCTGGTACTGCCTCTTAATTAAGTGCTAGAATTTTTCCATGGTAGCTATGATATGTTTATTTCGGCACCATTTTTTTTTACTAATGCTAAATGTAGTTGTCTAAAATACCCAATTGCGCCATACAATTAGACGATAAGAGAGGTAAGACGCCAAAGCATATGTCGGAGTATTGGTTCAACGATGGAGTATACTGTTTGAGATAATTGAAACATTTTAATTTTTACCCAAACAAGGCTGTTGCAATAGGTAACCCGACCTCTCGTCTAGGTCGAGTCGCTACATCTTATGCAAATAAATTAAGTAAAAAAGCAATCGAGCGCATAACTTAAATCGAACAAAACTTTTCAAAACGCTATTGCTCGCATCCTACATTACGATGTTGCTATGCTTTAATTATGACTTTATGAAGGCGCTCGAAACGTTTTTTACCTTCGCCGCAGCTTCGTGTAATGGACTGAATTTCCAGAGATCTGTTACGTTGACGTTGGCTCCGTGACGAACAAGAAGTAGGGCCACTTCCCGGTGACCATATGAGCACGCATTATGCAGAGGTA
Organism: Varroa destructor; assembly: GCF_002443255.2. NCBI lineage: Eukaryota > Metazoa > Arthropoda > Arachnida > Mesostigmata > Varroidae > Varroa > Varroa destructor. Next base: position 1,799,330 of record NW_019211460.1, read on the forward strand.
CAAGGCCGCCCTTGTCTTTAGCGTGGACATCCGCTCCGGATGTTAATAGGCGCTCTACAACGGAGACCTATCGATAACGGGAGCCCACATCGATAGTTAGATTCTTGTCTCGGCGACGTTCAATATGTACATTCAGTTACTTGTTTTTGGAAAATGATTCCCCGCTTGACGTTAGTCACACGAAGTGCTCCAACTGAATACCTTATAATTATGCAAATGGTTGGCAAGTATCTTTAGGGAAGCTTCAGTCTTAGTAGCCTCATCAGATGATAGCCTAGTAGATTCGCTCATGATTGAATCTTTTGGTGAAAGCTAGTCTTGACAACTTGGCCCAGTATCGAAATCATTCACTTATCGCAGAGGGTCTTAGAATACTGAAAAGCAGGATGACCGATACAAGGTGCACTCCCACATGTGAGAGAAGACATCGAATAATCCATGTGCTTTACCAAAAAGACATGGTATATTTCCTCAGTCAATGGGATCACACGAACCCTATTGTAACCGGCTGCAAAGTGTAAAGGCGTTGATTGCCTCCCATCGAAGTCCCGACAGTTGACGAGTTCCGGTCGGGCGTTCAAGATGCGATCCACAATATCGACATTCCCTGCTTTCGAAGCTTCCAATAACTGATATTCAGACTGGGCAGCTAACGAATCTTCTGGTAAATCCGATAATAATTTGCTCACCTAAAAATGCTCACCGTATAAATAATAAAAATTAGTGAGAAGCAGTACTGTGTGTCCACGAGGAAAAAGGTGACAGCGTTTGGGAATGGTGGCTATCAGTGTATTACCCTTCAAAGTGAGTAACATGCACGTACAAAAACGCATATTTCGCACGCTCTATTTACGTACCAGTACGTACGGTTCGATTTCAGTACATGACATTTTCGTTCAAAAATATAAATAGCCGTAAACATCCTTAATAGAATATTCGAAGCAGTGACAGTAAGCTCATACATTTACACCAACGTATTTTAATATTGAATTCTCTCAGCAATCATGTACTTAGTTGAGTTTGTGCTTTCGATATTGCCTATGATTATTACATGTTTATTTACGGGAACAGCTTGCACTCACTTCATGGTTTACTACTTGGGCAGGGATCATCCCGTGGACATTGGGCGTTCGAGGATCTGCGCCGAGAGCCAACAGGGCTTTCGCCGCAGAAACAGCAACTGGACCAGCACCCCCCGCTCGTCCACAACGGTGTAACGGAGTTTCGCCGTTTCCATCGACCGCGTTTAATTTGGCTCCATTGCCTTTATCAAAAGTCATCCAATAAAAGTAATGAACAATTTCTTGAGTGTTGGAAATACAATTGCTATAAATTATTATAAGGCTAAATTATTATAGCTCGAATTCTAGAATGGATCAGCCAGTTCAGACAGGTTTTTTTTATATTTGAGTGTAACTTACGCGCAAGTAAATCGATCACATCGATTAGAGCGTGGTCTGCGGCGAGGTGCAAAGGCGTGTCCAGGCGTTTGTTCCGTTCACTCAGGGGAGCTCCCTTTCGAATTAAAAGCTCAACTAATTTACGGCGGGAAGACGCCGCTGAGAAACCAGCAGCAGTTGCAGAAGTTCCCCCGCCGCAAAGAGCATGCTTCGATGGGCTATTGTTGCTACAACATAATAGATGAAAAAAGTTCATCAGCCAAATTGTATGCTCAATTTGCATATATATTCGTATTGTTGGGAGTTGGGAAAAAGGGCTTTCCAGGCAAGGCCTTCTTTTTTTTTTGCATAAAGAAAAGCTCCTTGTATGATGAAGCGGTTCGAGTAAGCTAGCTTACCTGCTATTGTGACAGTTATTCATTACGGTGTGATTATTGTTGCCGTTGAAGCTAGAAGAGATGGTTGAGACAGAGCCAGCAATAGCACGATGAAGGGCTCCGTCTCCAGTTAATGTGCACCTAAATGTTATGACTTCAGACAAGCAGGTCAGTAGCTTCTTCACGCGAGATACATCACCGATACGACATGCCTCTAGCAAACTATAACCTCGGTATTCGTAGAGTAAGCTAATCGGACAAAAGCCACAAAGATACCAATTTAATAAACGAAATTACAGAAGCGGTTCAGGTAATCGCAATAACAAAGGTTGGTTCTATTCTACCATCGAAGGGTGTATCCTAATATCGGAGTTTGTATGTAGCTGAAGCTAAGGCCGCGCGGTTGAAGAAAGCAATATACTGGGCCACTACTATCAGTCTTTCTCTACGAAAGGTGTTAAAGTTTTCTTTTTTAGGCGTTGTTTATGTGGAGTAGTGCCTAAAAAGATACTAGCTCCTTAAAATGAAGAGACACTATTGGATAGGTATACACGTTTGTAGAACCCAGAAAGCCCCTACAACTAATACTTAGTATATTAATCTGGAGGCTAGTCAGGGATAATGTGTAATACTTGAAAACTGAAATACATGTATGCATGAAAGTAGATCTAGAGAACTGTACTTGTATGCCTGTACCTTTGCTGTAGTTCTCTATTGGGTGCCATCTCGATTGCCGTTCGTCCGTGGCAGTTAGAGAGTGAAGGATCGGCGCCATGAGCCAAAAGTAGCTCACACACCTCTCGCCGTCCCTTAGCGGCAGCCTCATGTAATGGCGTAAAGGCCCATAGGTCACGAGCATTAACATTCGCTCCTGCTGCTAATAGAAGCTCCGTAACCTGCAGTGACATTTTACGTGAAAAGAAAGTGGAGTTAGCCCACTTCAGATTCACTTATTACGATTTACCTCGAGAACAACGTGCCATTAGCGATAGTAGTTATACAAATGAGATGGATCTTTGAAGATCTGACTTGATTTGGCTAATGTAAGTTTATACAAGTATAATATAAAACGAATAGCTAGCTCACACTATTAGAGGTCACACTGCTGAAATGTAATTTTCAACTCTACTATGTCTTATAACCTCATGGTGTCCATAGGAACAAGCATTATGCAAAGGCACGAGTCCGCCTTTGTCCTTGGCATGCACGTCAGCACCCCGCTCCAAAAGAAGGCGCACAACTCTAGCACGATTGTATCCAGCAGCCAAATGAAGTGGAGTCGAGCGTCTTCCGTCACTCGCATGACAATTGACGTTTAGCGGTGAGAGTAACGCCCTTAAACGCTCCTCATCCCCAGAACGTGCGGCCTCCAATAGCTCATCCTAAATAGAAGAAATACTCGCATATATATATATATATATATATATATATATAGACTTTGATCTTGATGAGAATTACTCTATGACAATTATTTTTTAAATCATATTACAAATATGGTGAACTGATATACGTACAATGCAGGGAGAACAAACTTAAAAATGACATAATTAACAGCATGAATGCACGCTAAGTTAAACGCCGCTAGGGAAAGCAGCTATTAGTCTATTTAACGGTTGGTACAACGCTGACAAACTCGACAAGCATTGTTCAATAGCTTCTAGTAGACCAAAAGTAGGTACAAATTAAAAAAGGAAATACGTAGTAATGGGATGTTACTTTTCTATATTCTCCGGTTAAAACAGGACGCGTGGACGGATCTGCAAGGTCCAGCGGGGTTTTCCCGTCGGAATTTCGGATAGTCGGGTCTGCTCCCCGTTGTAGAAGTACAAGGCATACGTCAATTTTGCCTGCACAACAGAAAAGCGATCAGACATCGAGGAACGCTTAAATTATGTTTCGCCTTTTATAGACACAATTTCGAAATGAAAGAAATCAGGATAGGCCAAAACAAATCTCTAGTACATGATACAAGTGCGATAGCTTTCGGACACAAATGGGATGTGATACTCTGCCTCGAATTGTCTTAAGTTATCTAGTGTGTGACCTTTGGTAGCGGCTTCATGTAACGGGGTGTAACTCCAATTATCGCGGGCATTAGGATCAGCTCCAGCAACAAGAAGAAGTCCAACAACTTCGGCATGGCCAAACGAGCACGCGTTGTGTAACGCAACAAGGCCTCCGTCATCACGAGCTCCAACAGTCGCCCCATTAGCTAGGAGCAATTCGACGACCTCACGACGGCCGAAACCTGCCGCGAAATGTAGACAAGTACTTTTCCGACCCGATGTGTCTCTGCAAATACGAAAGTTTATTGCTTCTCCAATTCAGATAGAAATGCTGTTGGTCGTAACGTCATTGGGTCTGTAGCCGACCTGCTTCTCGTAAGGTCTGCTAGTTCACAGTGGACTCAAATTAAGACTTCGAGACCCATTGAATTACTAACGTTAGCTTATAGTGAGCCCATATTTAATTTCCCTGAATATCATCACACGACGTACTGACCACTTAACTTTATATACACATACTATAGTAGATCGAAAAATAGCTCCCGCCAGTCAACTTATTGACTTTAGACGCTGCCGTCTAAGCACATAGAAAAATAGAACGAGAAGATTTTTCCTCAAACGTTCTCTCATGAAACGGATACGACAGTTGGCATAAAAGCTTAAAAACGAATCGGAAAAAATCGTTATGAGGATCCTCCGTATTACCTGGCGTTGACATTGGTAGGTGCAAGCAATTTGCGTACCCGCACGACGTCCCCGTTTCTGCAAGCTTCAAATAACTCTCGTTCGCATGGGGGGGAGTTGGTAGTAGCACCACCTGCGTTTGTTGCGTTTGTGTTTCCACTTGAAACAGATGATCCCGCCAACGCCAAGTTCTCGCCGCCTACCGCCATTGTTTTATTGTTGTGGCTGTCACCGTTATTGAAAGCGGTTATCGAAAGCGCTGCTCCAGAGGAACTGCTTTTCCCACAAAACCCTTCGACGACAGCTCCAGCATTTAACGGCGACGAAGTCGATGCGTTAGGAACAGCAGCAATACTTTCTGTCAATTCATTGGCTGCTGTTCGAAGAAGTGGTCGGCGAGACGAAGCAGATTTGGACATGTCGGTGCTGGAATAAAAAAAAAAACGAAATAGGACAAAACACTTGGAATGGACAACAACAAGACGAACTAACTGTTCAGAGTTTATTGATACAAAAAAAAAAAAGCATTTTCTTTACTTGGTTCGATGACACTGTATCCAGGTACTTTTTATTGCTTTACTGATTAAAAGGGAAACTGTAGTCAAAATATGGATGTCGTATAGGTAGAGAGACCTGTTTCAAGAACTCCTTTTTCATTGTAGGGAGATGCCCACAGTTAAACGATGCTTTGATCCGAAGAAGTACTTCACCTTGAACACATTCCGCCTAAATGAATCCAAAATCTGCAAATAGACCTACGCGGATTACGTGCAAGAGTGTTCAACAATCTGGAATCATCATCTCTGCTTCTGATCAACGTACTTTCGCAAGTTATCATCACAATCAAAATGAATCATGATGCATACCGTGACGAGCAGTTCTTAAGGGAATGTCAAATGATATAAAGTTTAATAACTAACTACTTACTGTGTTAATCGAAAACAACTATTAAGAACGACAGCATGTATTATACAGTGGTAATGCGACAAGTGAATTTGCGCTCTTCCATTCTTGAGGTGCTTATGAATACGGTTATCGTCTTACACATGTAGTTGACGTATCAGAATGTAAGAAGATTAATCTCTGACTAGCCTTATCTTCTGTTGAAGACCCGCTCGACATTTTAGCGTGCTATAGTTACTCTTGTTGTCTTTCAGCGGAATCCCACAAGATATAGAGCACTTTAATTCGATTCTGTCGCAGACTTGGCGCTCGTATGAGAAGCTTTTGAAGAAGACCAAATGCTCAGCAAGGACATTCATCACTGCCGAAGGTGAGGCATCATTGGCATCACTTTCGGAGTGATGAAGAATTTAATGAGTCAAATGTCGATTAAGAGCCGACCGTTGCTCTGTGAAACTCACTTTCGGCGGCATACTCATTTCTACTCTATCAGATCAAATAAGAGTTTGCTTACGTGGAAAGATGTCATTAGATTGAGTATGAAAACAATGAATTTTCAAGTTTGACACATGTTTGCTATTATTTAATTTAGTTTATTTTTAGCTTTCGGTTGTCTTTTAAGAGCCTATGTCTGTTAGTGACCGCTTGTACAATAACAACAGAAATCTTTGACTTCCGGTTTGAATTGATATGTTAGAAGCTATTTTCACCACCTACCGTAGCTATAATATTTTGAAAGAAATAATAATAATAGTAACGACACCAACAATGTACGATGACCCTCGAATCTAATTCGATTGAATAAGTTAGTATCGGAAAATTTGAAACGGATTCGTGGTCTCCCTCCTGTCCATGCGTAAAAAGTATCCATTTTTCCCTTAAGGAAAATGCTCTTCACATGAAGACGTTCATTTGAACTAACGAAATTTGATAATTTCCGGTCAACATAGCGGTATTCATAACAGCATAATAAGCATTGCTCAATTGACCGCCGCTTTTGGCTAAATCCGTCTCTCGTGACTATAGTTTCGCCTGTGGCAAATACGCTTTCCTTTGCTAAATCGTACATATTTATGGTATATCGTTCTGCTTGTCTGAGGGAGAACCCCATAAAAAGGACAAGAGATGCTGCTTATTTTTCAGTCCCACCAAACTCATTGAGAAAGCCTTCATTAAGCATTCGTACATTCTTAAATATGTTGTAAGTATCATAAATGAAGACTGTTGGATTAGAGACGACAGGAACAAGATCGAAAGGCTTAGGTGTACTTATACCGTCAGAGAAATGATTTTACGAAAAATCTATTTTAAGTTGATTTCTATTCAGTTTCCTCGGCATATATCTCCATAAACAGAGTAGCCAACCAAAAACCATCGAGAAAAAGGGGCTTTGGCTCACCTATATGCCGGAAGTTATTCTACAAACTTATCCGGATTGAAACATAATAAAATATACGTAAAGGTCGCAACAGAGCGTTAAGAACAAATCAACGACATAACTGCTATTAAAGGACTACGCGTGGCATTGATTCCTGTTATTACATGATCATAATAGCTGCCGATCTACTCTGAAAACGCAAAAAACATCGCTTCAATATGAGATACTGTTCCGGTCATATTGCTGGCTAACTGACATGTTGATTTGTTATCTCAAATGGCACTTCCAAATATTATTCGCACCTCTAATTAATCCATACTTGTGATACACATGTTTATAACACATCCCCTGAGCAATCGATTATCAAACTGAACGAAAATATCCAGCGTTGAAGTAAACAACAACAATAAAGGGGCAGTATAGAGCATTGACGGTTCAAGCCTGTAGATAATAAATCCTTAAGAGCCATTGGATTATGATCCGAGTGAACAGCTTATCATTACGCAAAATTAGCCTTGAAGCATCTGCACCGTTAGCAAATGAGAGATTTCTTGGAACTTCTCACAGTGAACCTCGTACTATACACAGAAAAGGGAAATTACTCACTGGCATTCTACCCAGCACCTGCGGCACCTTTCTACCCAGCCAGAGTCACAGATGTACGTCGTTCGCAACAGCAGATTCGTTTCTGGTTACAGTTGCTGCAGCTGCAGCAACTGCTTGTTCATCCATTCGATAATATGGAGTTATTAAACAGAATTGGAGAATTCTACTTCAGCTGGTTTGATCTAGAGACAACTAGATGCAGCACAGCGCCAACGGCCTATCAATGAAACAACACCGTCGTCAGCGTTACATACCCGTAGCGAGCAGGTGAATGAGCGGGCATTGTGCGCCAGACACTTCACACTGCTAGGTTTCCCCTACGAAACATGAAAATTTCTAATATTTTGTTAAATATATTCGATGTTTAATCGAATTAAATGAAATACTCAAGTGAAGTGATCTACGAAACCATCGTTTGCGACAAGCAAATAATTTTTTGCAACTGATGATTTGTTAAAACCGTACGGTCCTAAGGTTAATTTCAAGTTCAATGTCCGATACTGCCGTTAAGTGCTGCTTCAGACAGCTGACCCCGTACAAATTAAAATTGAATGCGTTTATGCCTGATCCCCGACCTAGACCACCTCAAATGTTCTAAAGTTTAGAAAACATGTTACTAATACGCCATCACGGTGACAACCTGTGGGAAGGCAGTGGGACAAAGGGAATGGCAGAGCTAACAAACGTGCAATGGCAATTTAGCAGCTCTCATTATAAATGATAATTCATATATGTTCGGTTATTTATAATTGATCATTGTTCATAGGATTGCTGTAAATAAGTCAACTAAAAACCGGAATCGACGTAAATATGTTATCATCACATCATTTGGCCTGCCTCCAGAGTAAACTCCATTCAAGCAGAGAAAAATAATAAAAGTAAGAAAATACTTGTTATCTGATTTTTTTTTACATATTCAGGAATACATATTCAGTAATAATAGCACCTTAGAAAACAGTTCACAGATGAACATTACAAACTCGGTTTTTGCTGTCACGCCAAATCAGCTAATTCTTACGGAAGTGCTTGACCAGAACGATTGACGGCGCAAAATCTTCAGAACACAATGCCTTCAGAATACGGTAAGAATTACCTGTAAAATACCTTGGTAGCTTGAAAATGTGTATTTTTCGATTTGATATTAGTTCCGGTTCCTAGGAGTTTTAAAACTTTAGACTAATGCAACTTTACAATATTATTTTGAATCGTTCATTTTCGTATCAACACAAAACGTATCACACTCAATGACCAAAGCTTCGGACGTTGAAGCGTAAATACTACTACTACTACTTAACTTTTAATTTACTCTGTTGAACTACCTAGACATACTTATACGTAAGCTAGTGCTGCCGTGGTAAGACTTGTCCGATAAATATAGTCAAAGGAGTATTCCAAAAATTCAGTCTCGACCTTTCTCGCAGACTCTTGGGCCTTAGGATGTACCGTTTACAAATGAAAGTACATGAACCAAATAACTTTATGGGCTATTAGAAAATGATCGTCGAGACAAAGAAGTCCAGAATGTATACAGAAAAATTAACTATATAGATGATTGCGCACAGATTGAGAGTCCTTGATTTTTAGCCTTATCCTTTGGGCTTTATATCACAAAACGTGATGTATTATGATATAGATGTTCTATATTGTATGAAATCTTTGATGGCTAGCTGGTAGAGGATGTTGAAAGCTAAATAAACCAGAAGCAACTCTGGGGAAGAATTCAACTTTCTCAATTGCCCCTGTAGTGGGGTGAACAGGGAGTCGGGCACATATGTATAGGTCGTCTGCCGATATCGGTTCTTTACAGAAACGTAGTACAACTATTATTTAGGTTGCCAATACCTGCTCATCAGGCCAGCTCAACATTTGATCAGCGAGAATGTTCTTATAGTGCTCATAGGTATACTAAAAATCAATGCTCAGCTAGGCTTAAGAAAAGTACATGAGGCGATTAGATACCATGCAGGTGGAAAAAACAGGCCTCCATCAACGATACGAACTTAGGTCAACATGTCTAGTTACGTACCTAGGCTCCGTATTTTTAAACACGAATAACTACTTGTGAACGAAGTTCTTTTAAAGTAATACAGTTGTCGATAGTTAACATCGTTCTATTTTATCGACATCATACAATCTTGAACTCAACAGTCAGCCCCTTCACTCCTACGTCGTTTCGTGGAACTAAATTAGTTCTCATACAGTTGTGCAATGAAATGAATTCCATCAATCCACTATTCGTTTAGCAGCCGTCCCACCGCCCTACGGAAAGGGACGTCCGAGCTTTTAGTTCATTGGGATCCGAACACTTTCTGCTTGTCAGCCGACGCTTTCTTCTTTATCAATGCTATTATCTACCCCAGAGTTTCTAACTGTCCTCTCTAAATGTTGTCAGCTAAAAAATGCGCAGAGATATACAGCCAGCAAATAGCTCATCTGCGTCATAGGCCACACCAGATCAATGGTAGAGAGGCACTACATAGATTGCGGTGAACGAGCCCTGAGTCAGATGACGCTAAGACCCTCTAGGCAGGTAACCAAACCGATGCGCAAAGACACAGCAGGCGGTGATTTTAACCATCTATTATAACGATAACCGGGCTGATCCGCATTGCTAAACTAGTTCTCAGCAACGACCCGCAATTAAAAGTGTGCACCGTGAAAGACTAGAAAGTAGAACGTAACATTTATTGCAAGACACAATCATATATTGCGAAGTTCTTTCGAGCTATATCCAAGTTCTGTTTCTCATCGCGAATATTTTTGGAAATTGAACAGGGAAAGCATCGTGCCGGAAAAGTTATAAAGTGTCTTAAACGTTCAGTGTAGAATTAGGTGCTACAGTGCGTGATTGACTCTGCCGAGGTTGAAGGTTAAAAACTACGTGAGCTGGCTAAGGAGACAGTACGACTGTTGAGAGTTGCAACTCCAGGGTTGGCCAAAACCCTTTTCTGAGTATTTTGGATAAGAGGGAAATATGGTGAAATTCGCTTAAGGGACCGTCAACTAAGAGCACTCAAGAGCCGAGAAAAAATAAACTGCTTTGGGTGTTTCTATACAACAAACGACGTAGTCACGTCGAGGCATCACGGCCATCATCGCCGTGACTGCCGCGGCTTCAAATCTGTCATCGTTACCGCCTGACCTTACAGGTACGTAACGCAAGCGAACCATCTATTGTTGTCGTCGTCGCGCTACAAAATATTCCATACTTTAGAAAATTTCTATAATGAAACGGCAAACTTTACGCCCCAAAAAACGTTTGCATGACGAGCTAAGGCATCATTTTTACCTTAGAGAAAAGATCCCCATGACTGATGAAGCAATTTAAGGTTATTGTTACTAGAGAAACTCGTCGGGCAGAACGGACGTACCGGTGAACTATGGTAACTGCCATATAATAAGCGCCTATATAAATGACTATTTAAACAACAGACGGCTCTGATATCTGACTTTGTTAGGTAAAGTCGCCTTTTTGTTCATTCAATTACGTGATACGGCAATAGAGGGCTGAATCTTACGTTATCAGACCCGATACGTTCTTATACACATATTTCACCTTCAATTTTAAACCTGACCGGACCGGCGTCGCTGTAACAGGCCGGCGCGATTCGCCTTTTTCGGATGGCCGTATGGCGCAGTTCTATGTTTGTCTTTTGCATCAGGCGGCTGACGTGTTAAGCTGGTTTTGGCTGCCCCCCAATTCAGTGAAAAACCGAACTGGAATTTCGTTTAGATCAAGGCGAAGTCGACTGTGTTATACAACCGACAAAGTCATCAACACTTCAATTTTTCTCAACTAGGGCATTACTCAGAGCTACCCAAAGGTCTATCTACTGTTTCGCCATTACTGAAAATGTACGCAAAAAAATTTCTTCCTATTGGTGCATTTTGAGGCCTTCAATAGAACCAATATACACGATTGCAACTAAAGAACTTAATTGAAGCCTCAAGTAAGTACAGACACACATATATATGTACGTACGTACGTACGTATGTATATTGTCATTAACCCTGTCAATATCACGTGCAAGTTCATTGTGAACTAGATAATTTTTTTTTTTGTATGTGGTGTTCCGTCGTTACCATAGTAGTCATATTAATGTTTGCTACTAGGAGCGGGTTAATAGTAACGGGAGTCGCTTTTATGATACGCCGCACCTGGATTCGTCGAACCTAGCAAGGCTTCTCTAATTGTCCTGCTACGTAACGACACCGCAGATAGCAATCAATACCAAAAGCAGTCTTGCTTATTTTCTTAGTGCGAAGCGTTGCGTGCCGGTAGCCGTGAATCAATCACATAACGATTTGTCATCCCCATCATGATCCGAGATTCCGATACTTTTGATTCAGTTATCTTGAAGCTGAAATGAAACAGCAGTTGGGTTACGACCCATTCGTTTGCTTAGCCTGATGCTTCGCCCATGCCATGTCGTACTGCAGGTTAGGGTCTAGTTCGTGGAACCTTAACGTCAGCAATCAAACCAATAGGGTCCATTGGGACTGGAGGCAGTGATTGCTTCCTCTCGACAGTAAACGGTCAAAGAGCTCTCCTTTGACTACTCTATTTCAGCTGTCTTAGTGATAGTAAGGTGATAGGTGTCTTAGTGATATTGAAACAAGGTCGCACAATGGACAAATCACAATATCTCGTACCATGCAGTTTTTTTTTAGAATCATCACCATCTAGGTCTTCAATAAATCCATGCGTAAATTACTCATTGCATTATAACAGATATTTTCTTAATTCCATTACAAATGCATGATGATTCTGGCTTGATCAGCAAAGCGTGTGAAGAAACCAGTCAGCTTTTTAGGCAAGTTCACAGAAGCTTAAATTACCTGTGACCTTTGGTTAAGCACAGACTATGACGAAACCGGTCAAAACATCTCACACTGGAACTTCGAGATTAACGCTTCGGAGAGGAATAGAAAAGTGAACAGAACGTACCAAACGCTAGTCTCAGGTGACTTAAAAATGTCTAGGAGATCCTTCACGTGACCTCAAGCAGTCTATGTTTTGGTTTTTGTAAAACATCTGTTTATCATCTTTTTGTATACCTGATTCGTACACATAAAACATATAGTGTGTGCGAAATATGTAGTGTATGAAAAGCAGATTGCTTGTGAATTATAAGGCAAGAAAGGAAAGTTCAGACGAGAGATACGCGCAGTCGCTTGCGAAACGGTGACCATTCTATATTTAGACCATTTTAACAGCGTTCTCCTCCGGCCCGTGCATCAAACGCTTAAGTAATGCACTGGCTGGCGCTGACTAGCCAGCTTCAGTGGCTTGAACTCGCCACTTTTCAGAGTGAGCTCGGTAAGGTTTTTATGTGCGCTCTGAGCAGAAACTGATGTCTGTAGCCCAACCAGTTGTCTCTCGATCGGGTCGACACCTGGGTCCACCCCAAGACATTCGTGAAGAGGCGTTCGTAAACTTCGACAAACGCTACACCAAACAACGTAGAGAAATCAGTTATGTAAACGCTGATTCATTCACTAAAGTTATGTTACTAATAATACCAAGCATTTTCAAAGCTAACAACTCGGTATGATTCCGTGAGATAGGAAGCGAATATGGCAGCATTGTTCCGAGCTTCCTACTGCAACATGTACAAATTTCATTGCAAATGCATGAAGGGGTTTTACTGTTTCTTGTTTGAATAACTGAAAGGCAAGAGCCTTAATACGAATGACTAATCCGAGGCGGGAAGAACCTTAGCGGTCGACATTCGGCACCGTGAAGTCACTGAGGCTAAAAAAGTGAGTTTGCTTATGTGCTCTTTTTGAGAGAGTCATAACTATCGAATCCTTTTTGTTTAATATCTAGAAAATAGACAGACATCTTCTGTTGTAGAATAAACATGTCTATGCAACTGTGAAATAAAAAAAATATAGATAGGAAAATAACCTAAGCTAACGACCTAGGTATCCAGCGGAAAGTTCGGTGTCAACGAAACCTCCTCAGAAGAATTCATATGAAGATATAACGCACTTTCTTCCCTTACAATGAAATAGGACAAGGCAGGCGCCACAGTTGCACTCGTCTGTGCACGTTTCGCCGTGATAGCGCACAGGGTAACATGTTTGCCTAGCAAACGCAGGAACAGGTGCTGGGCTGGGTCTGGATCCAGGCGTAGACACACTGCTTTTCGTGCTGAAATAGTACCAGACGTAAAACACGTACACGTGTATACGAAAATTGAAATACTGACCTGATCTCAGTTCCTAATATCTTGTTTACTAGAGCTTTGTTATAGATGAAAATGCCGGTAGGTGGTTACTTGGGTTTACTAATGTATCGCTGTTTATACTGGCATCCCAAAAAATGGCCATCCTAGGCCCTCTGGCGAAATGGCAAAGGTTTGACGGTTTCACATGCATACTTTAGCCTAAATAGGGGTAGCTCGTCTGCTACTGTAGAAACTAAGCCGACAAGCAGAAGTGGAAATAACATAATTGTCAAAAAACAAACATTACTTGTATTAGTGAAAGATGCCCGGGATAATTGAATAAACATGTTTAGTATACATATTGAGATTATTCGTTTAACAACAATTAGAGCAATAGATTTCTAATGTGCAAATATATAATCTATGCTATTGTCGGTCGTTCTAAATTATGTATAATTACATGCACTTATTTTTAATGTGTAGGAACTGGATGGATTAAGTTCCAGATATTTGTTTTCGGTCCAGACATAACATTTTACGCTAGAACTACTCGGCAATAAAGGCTTTTTATAGTTTTGCTACTACCGTTTTTCCTATTAGGTCCACTCAGCAAGCTTGAAGGCTGTCGGGAGTTCGACACTGAGAACAATTAGCAGAGGGATCACATAGACGAGTTATGAGGAACAGATTCTACTAAGAATGTCAACGAATTGCATAAACATTCATCTTGTTTGTTAGTTGTATACTTACCTCAGATGTGTTGATGTATGCTATGTCTAGCTACACAATAGACTCTCAACTGGTTCTAGAATAGATTTTGTATATATATATATATATATATATATATACCGTAGCGAGTGTGCTTTGACCGGTTAAATGAAAAAGAAACATCATTTTGGAGAAGGCTAAGCCATAGATCATGGTCCTTCTAGGGCTTTGCATCTAGCGGGTGCAGCGGCTTAATATTGCTCAAATTAGGCTCCGAAAATAAGCGTTTAGTAACAAAAAAGCGACCGCTTTAGAAAATGTTTGATGATTTTATGCTATGTCTTACGCACCATAGTTTGGTTACTGTCACACCAGATCGGTTGTAAGGCTGGTCTTCTTCTCCTGGAGCTCCTTAGGTTAGGTCCAATTGAATACCGGTAGCTTGAATCGAGCTATCACAACAAATTTTGGCGTTGACCTTCTCCTGATGATGACGAACATAATTTAACAGTGGGTGAAATTTTAATAGATATAAAATAAATAGCTTCAAACGAGTGAACTTTCTAATGGCAATTCATATCGGACTATAATCGAATTTGGGGAAAGTCATATTTTTGAGAACGCCAAAATTAACCTCACCTCTAAGGCTCGTACACTGTTTGCCCCCCATTTATGGAGTGCATCTGTTACTGGGACGCGGAGCTGACTTCGAAACGTTGCAGATTTGAACTTTTGCAGCACGCAGATCTGCAACCATAATTAGTAGGGGTAAAAATTATCAATAGTAGTATTTTTATTAACATAGCTAGCAGATACGTATGCCAATTACTTGCTATTTTGGCTCTTCTAAGCTACGGAGGAAGTTCTGCTAATCCGAGTCATTACCATACAACGCTTGACTAGTTTTTTTTTATGTTTTATTAGGCCATTACTCACTTGCGGCTTAAAAAAGCCTGACTCTGAGAGAGGCTTGATTCATTAAATACGGTGATCGTTGTGCAGCGGCATTTCTAACTGTCTCAAATGCGTGTGCCCGCTATGAACATGTTTGTCTCTGATACTGGACCAGATTTGCAGAGGAGAAGCTATATTTAGACTCCTAGTAATAATGCAAAAATAGGCATGTTTTAGTTCAGGTGGCAGAATGTTTCGGACTAGTGCCAATGAGCACTAGGGTTCCTTAGCCGGCTTTACTAATAGTTCATTGCTATCTATAATGAGATGAAAGTTGATTTGTTATAACTGTAACTTGGAAACATGTTGTGCCGCATACTTCTATTTTAGCCACTTAGCTGGCTGCATATGGCGACAGTTCAGTCGTTGCTGTCCGGTCAAACAGCCGATGCTATGGCTTCAAAACGTCAGTGCGATAATACAAAAACTAACATTACGTTAAATCATGGAAGGTGGTATCTTTCATCACTACACAGGTAAAGTGATCATTTTTTTATCGATTTATTACTTATTGGCAAGTATGGACGCCGATATCTATACGAAGTCATACACTGATCCACTGCGTAACATTCTAGCCATTGCTGGAATTGCCAATTGAACGTTAGTCGCAGACATTGGGTTTATAAACAAAAAAAAAAAAAATACCTGTTGTCTTTAATTTATTGTAACTTTCAAACAAACGAATGCATCTTAGTCAAAATGGTGTATTTTGCTTTCTACGCCTTTTGCCAACGCTTCTCGTGACTAATGTATCCGGCGAAACGAAGGGCTTCGTTCGAATCCATTCGTCAACCCGTATGCGGAATTTACCCTTTGGTCCGAAGTGTTTCCCTTGTTAACTATGCCGCATTGGCCGAAACCAATGATAATTAGATGAAACGATCGTACGGGGCAGAATTTTTCATTGGACATTTGTAAGCGCTGGCCAGGTCATCATCAACACAGTTTACGATGTAGCGTTGTCATGCTTCTTTGCCGCACCGAAGTCAATTTCGTCCCTGAGATATCTGTCTCAGTTTGATTTGCCTAGCGTTTTTTTCATGCTTCTTTCCTGGGGGGCTTAAGCGGCTCATAGTAACTAGTCGCTTCTCGTTCCAGCATCCATAGAGGTGCAGTTGCCGATTACAAGTGGTCCCCTATGGTGCCGAAACGAAAACGTCAAATCTTTCTGGTTTACTTTTAAGGTGTAAAATATCAGCCTCTTATCGCCCGTAACGATCTTACATAGAAGTGATGTTCTTTCGTGTCGTGCAGACAACAAAGGGCATATCGTTAACCGTTTGTTTTGTCATTTGAGAACATGTAGGTTCACTTTTTTCCTTTCGGTATTTCCTAGTGCGTGCGAAGGATTGACAGCAGTCCACTCTTCAGAGCTCCTGGGTCGGCTACGCTATCTTTTGCAAGAAAGGTTTTGCTTTTGTTGGCCGTCGAAATGTGCTCCGCCGGTCAGATCGAAATGTTCGCTTCTAAAGCTAAAAGTGGCAAGTGGTAACGCTTACTCTGCGTTTGCCCTTGACTTAATAAGCATTTTTGTCCGTCTTGGTAGCACTTTTTTCGATACGATAATAGTAGATATGTGTTTTTCGTCACATATTTTCCATGGCTCCTTGGCTGAACGCATTGAATCAATAATCTAAACGACAACAGCTCAATGAAAGTAAAAGGATACACGCTCGATAGTCAAAACAATCATCCCGAGAAATTTTAGCTGAATACACCTAGTTGTTCCGACGCTAACACCGTCTGTAGCCGCCAACGGAAACTTCCTACTCGACCTGATAAAGGTACTAACTTCCACCTTCCATTTATGGTCGAATAGAAAAAAACAGCTAGAGCCTACTTGACCTTCGTAGCCATATGGCACACTTTCGCGTCACAAAGTCTTTATTTGAAGACTGACGCACGATAACATTGTTGGTCATAGCCATTAATGCAATGTGTCGTCGATTCACAGGATTTTTTAAATTGTTATTTAAACGATTGATATTCTGAACGATGCCGGCGTCTTCCTTCTGGATCAGATTTCGGCCAGAGCGTAGTATACATTCAGTCCAGGCTGGCTTTTAGCCAGTATTCGTTTAAGGACATTTGTTAATTAAATTATGAAATTCTATTCCCGGATTCGTACTTAGACCAGCACGTTTACCACTGAGCTATTACGGCATTATCAACACCTGATAGATTACAGGGTAATGTTCACATTCTAATATTAGACACACGTGTTGGTCTAGGTTCGAATCCTGACAAAGACACACTACGTTCCCGCCCGGGGGTTAGCCGTCTGGAGGATCGTCTAAGGGTAATGGCAAGTCAGTGCAGTGGAAATCTTGTTCAGACTAAAAAACAGTGCAAATTTATTCGGAACTTGTAGAAACTTAGTTATAGCGTTATATATCGCCGCCAGTAACTCCTTCAAGTCTGTTTTCAGAGGATGAATCTTAACTGACGTATATTTTTTCTTATATAGAAGATCTAACGCACACAAATCAATGGTAAAAATATTTGAGTGCGGCTAAATTGATGGTTTTCGAGGAAAACTGCCTATACAGTAACCCAACTATAATGTTAGTAATTTATTTTGATCCTTTTTCCAGGTAATTATATGTTAGGTTTGTCCAATATTAGTCTCTGTGCGTTAGCGAACATTGCACTCTAGTCTGGCAGTAAATTAGCGAATCAGTATTCTTTGATTGCTCAACTTATATATATATATATTATAGAGCTTTTTAGAATTGACGACCACATTTTGAGATACTTTTCATTTTTCAATATGCTATTACAAATGATTATTTTGCCAGTGATAGAAACAAAGTGATAACCAGGGTGGCACGAGAATTGGGTTTTCCTCGTCGTTAGGAACGTACACACGATGCAGTTTTTACAATTGCAACAATGTTTACGATCATCTTATTCGATTTTTTCATGCTATTTCTTAATCTCTGAAGCTCCTTTCATTTCACCAAAACAAAACAGCTTTCTGATACCCGGTGTGAGGTGAGGTGTAGAGAGAGACATTGCAGAAGACCCTTCTTTTTCATTGTGTTCTTTGTCCATTTTGTAGGGCAGGCAAGCTCCTGTTGTTGAATAAATTTTATTAGTAAGAATTGATAGGTGATACTTATACAACCGTAGTTTTAGTCCGCTCTCGAGTTGTTTACCGGCCGCGTTTCTCTAAGAGCGCCTTTAGAAGGTCTTCATTGGCCTTGATCATCGAAGCGAGGTGGAACCCTTCATTCTAAGATACAAGATCTTTTAACTTGGCAAGAGGCGATACCGCACACAGCACAAACATTTTAGGCTTTTTCCAAGTATATTTTGACCCCGACAAAAAGGAGAGTAGAGCGAGTATTCTAAAGCGCGATTCAAAGCACGTTCGAGTGGAAGTAAAGGGGATATGTGGAAAAACGTAGGATATAATATATTAACTCCGATAAATTTTAGCTGGATCAAATGTTTCGACTCCTAGAAAAGCTCTGTAAAATTCAATCGGAGTTTTCGTGTAATTATAACATCAAATATTAACTTTATAAAACATATAGCTAATTTGGTTCATTAAGCCAATAAAATGCTGCAAAAAAAAATTTGATAAATTCGCTCGTCTCTCGTCGCATCGTTCTTCTTCCCAAAAAATCTTACGACTATCAACAAAGAGCAGGCTAAGTTTTTACGACACGCACAACTTTGTTGCAAGTTACTGAAAGCCAGCGCGTATTTTACAGAAATAAATACACAAAACAGCTGAGATTAGAATGTGTACGAATTACGGAATAATGTCTGTTGCCTAAAGATAAACATTTGACGAAGCTCTTACTTGAGATTATATCCTTAACAAGAAAAATTAAAAAAAAACTTGATAAATTAATTAATGCATATATTTACATACATGATTACTTTTCTTCTTTCTAGCAAACCAGATCTATTCATTCTTTTCTTTTTCAAAAAATCAATAGTAATCTACGGAAGGCACCAAAGTCTCAGAAGTCGTTCTGTAATGATAGCGGCACAGCTTAGGTAAGGTGGGCGATATAAACAAGTTAGAAGAAGAAATTGTGTATAATCGAACACAGTAGAGTCAAAATCATTATTTTTCTCTGCCTTACAAACTTGTCAACGATGCAACTCTAGACCAAAGCAGATTTATATTGTTCAAACTACTTTAACTTCTGCTACTTCTAGATTTGAATATTCAAATAAAGTTATTTAAAAACACAAGTGTACGCTTCACGTAGCTGGGCAAACATTCCAATACACAAGCAACACCATGAGCGATTATGGCAAGCATGTAACTTATTATCCGTGATGGGAGAGAAACTATTTGCAAGCGTGAGCAAGGACACAAGGCGAAAGTTTTGGATTTCAGTGATGCAATTTATGTAGGATTGAATACCATCAATGGAAAACCTATTTCGCATAGCCAAACGTGAGGATCGACCTCGACACCTGAGCTTATTTTTGCCCCACTAATTCTACAAATGCCCACAAATCCTTAATTCCTTCCTTCTATATTATTCCTTTAACTTGGATTTTAATTACGATAAGAAGACGTTTTTCCTTGTTTATCAGAGTGAATGCCTTTGGTTTCGCTAGTGCTACTCGCATATCGCACGTTCTCATCGGAATAGTTATTTAAGCTAGCGCTTGGTTTACGCGGCTCTTCGGTCCTTTTGCTATACACGTTCATTACCACAAGGTCGTCCATGTATACGATCAGACCCATCTCGATTAAAAGATCTGAAAGTCGCAGAATTCAGTCGTATGCCGGATACGGTCTTAAGATAGATCTCAGTAAAACTTCAGCAGTCAACATGGTTCCTCACTGTGCGATTGCCTATATAGCTTGGGACGATGCGTACAATAGACGAAGAAACATTTTGTGTCTTCAGACACTCCAGAATCGTTTTCCAAACAGATTGCTGTCTGCGTTCTCGATACCCAGAATAACGGTCAAGAACAGATCTCTTGATCACAGAACAGATCGATTTGTTTGTGAATGTTTTGATGACAATTGAAAAAATACCATCTGCCCCTAAAGCCTTCTTGGCTTTTCGCGTTCCCCCACTAGTTAGGTCTCATCTATCATTGAAAAGAATACGCCCGTTATTATAGAGGAAGCCGTAAAATATAGTATAAACGGGAAAATGTCATCATTCTCTTCCACTTTTGTTAGCTGTGCATGTGGCTTTTTCTAACCATCTTGAAGCGGGGCTTTCCAGGGTTTTCCTGAAATTTTTCATAGGCATCCCTTCCAGTACTTGTTTTTCTGAATATCCGCTTTAAGATTTGCTGATGTGGGCCTGTAATGATCGATTACTTGGTTCAACACTTCCGGCGTGCCGGGCTCTCTGGACCGTTTAAGTCTTCTTCTCATTCTATTGCAGTTAGCCCGCGCACCCTATCTTCTCACCAATATTTGAGTTACGCTGCTTTCTTCTTTTGAGGTGGGGTTTATCCTACCTGCAAGCAGCATTTACTGGCCACTGCGACGGCGTCGCGTCCTTCGACTCGCAATATCTTATGGCAGCAATTAATTTCTACCTTCTCTAGAGATCTTTTCTAGACAGTGATGATCTCTTGAGTTTTCCTGACAGCTCAAGGCCTCCCAGTTTTTAATCATTCCAGCGTGCCGCGAGTCGCATGCAGTAAGGACTATACATAGGGCCCTTGCCGAGCTCTAGAATGTAGGTGCGATTCCGTCATTTCTTGTAACCATATCGTGGATAGCCAACCAGTCCGCTTTCTTTTATTCGTTTGGGCCGAGCTCTAAGCTACTAAAACGCATTAAAACCCGTGTAAAACTCTACGGTTATCGGTCGTGCCTCTTTTTTTGGAATCTGTTAGGTCTTCCAGTTGTCCCTATGTTGGCTCATTTAAGTTCCAATAGCAGAAATCACAGCGGCCCATGTCTTTAATTTGAACCCCTGTGGAACCATTGCCTACCCCACTCAAGATTGAAAGTATCCCATATGCAAGTATCTATTCTTTTTATCCACGACCATGATAACATTTGTATTTTATTAGGTTTTCTTATTAGTATAAAAGCCACTTTTTTCCTGTTAGTTACTTCTAGAAAAATGTAAATCACTGTGTATCTCCTGCTGAAGACGATCCCGAAATTTGGGGCATTCTGTTGTAAGGGCGCTGTGATTGTAAGTGGATTCCTACCAGTTACAATTGAGTTCACCGCATTCCCCTAGGCAAATGACCTAAAATATCATTGTTGTGGCACCTTTTTCCTTGAGCAGAGAATTGTTGCCTCCAGACATACTGTGTTCCATTTTCTGGCATCTGGGGTAACATGGGACTAAAAGCCACTTTGAAATAAGGTGTGAGATTTACCTTATAGGTAGGTTTCGCATTGCTAGTACCCCTTTTAGCTGAAATTGCGCATGAAAAATCTTACAACTATTGACTATGGCCCAGTAGTTCCGTTCGGGGTCTCCGAGGGTTTCAGGGTTAACCACGTACTCTAAACACACCACACAGTACTGCAAGTACTGCAAATACCGCTTACGCAGTCATCTCCTCGATTAAATTTTTTGCAAATAGTTTCTTGTGAAGGATACGTCCATTTTAACTTGTCCCTTTTGATCCACCAATGGCTTAACGAAAAGTTTCGTACAACAATCGTTCATGTCTCGTTTCGTAGCATTTTCTTCCCTGTGATCTTAACGTTGTGACTCTCCGATTTGACACTATGCTACATGCTAAAGTGTATCAACAAAAAGAAACCCGTCGGAGCGACCACTGAGGAAAGAGCATTTATTTTGCCTCCTTATTTATTATTCCCGTTACGCTCCAATTTGCTTTCCCAACAGTAACCGTGACATTCGCTTGTAGACTACCGGGTACCATTTTTTCGACCTTCCTCATATGATTCTGGTCATCCTCGCTTGTTATGAAACAACCGCTTCCAGCAGCCACTTTCAGCATCTGGTGGAAGACTTGAAGGTCTCTCCAATTAGTTGCCAGTCGATTCTCTTTCCGGAAGCTAGAGTATCGGCGAAACTGCGGTGCTCAGTATAGATGTATGCGGTGATCTTGTTTCTAATACCTTTGATGTCAGCCGTAGCCTGGATGGTAACTTCGTTCGTCTGCTTGAACGCTTGCTTTGGCGCGTAGCTTTCAAATCCTCTTCGTAATATCCGCTAATACAGCCTTTGGTGCCTGTTCATATTTCCAAGTCAGTTCTCTGACACGAGCAGACCTCTTATTTTGTTTCCCGGTGAACCGACTTAAGAACATATTGCCCGTTGCCTTTAGTTTCCTATGAGAAAAGGCGTCCTGGCTGGGTCTGTTAGCTTTTAGAGAATTAATATGTCAACAGATATGTCGTAATGTTAAGTTCCAAGTCGTTGTGGTCATGAAGTCCGCTTGCTTTCGCATTTTATATCCTGAGTAAATCACCGAGTCAGGGCGTCACTTTGCTCTTGTTGGGGCATTATGCGTTCAAAAAGAACGGACACACACCTCAAATTCTATCACTCTTGGGGAACTCGCGTCAGGTGTGACCAACCTTCGCAAAATCTGTGTCTTCACTGCGCTGCTATCAATGGTGGTCGTATGCATTGCACCGTTCGACTTCGCTTCGTGTACATACGCAGCTATGTATCATCATTATTGTTGCAATGAAAATAAAGTTTCGATAATTCGCAAATTAGAACAATCCTAATTCGCTCAGTGACTACAACAAAGCATAGGTAGGAGCTCATTTTTTAGATATTGCGTAGAATTTGATTTTATCAGTAGTAATAAAGCCGTGCTACTCCATCGTCTATGACCGGCCCTTACTTCCATACTTGCGGAAAACAGCTGACGAAGATATTCCCGATATTATCATATGGAAAATGATTTGGAAAAATGTTTACGCTGAAGTAGCGGCGGCTACAGCCGAAGTGAGGACGAACTAAATATAACAACGTCATTCGGACCAAGCTTGCGGCATAGTTGAGGCAAGCGCTCGTTGGTACGGATGGCCGTGGATGAGGTCGGCTGGCATGTCCACTTGAGGTATACTTAGTTTACCTGCCAAACCCGTCAACGGATAACTAACTGGTCGTTATCGCAATGAGATCCAGAGCGGAAATTCTTCAGAACAAACGAAAACGGACCACACACTGAAATAAGAAGCCTTGTCATGTGATCTGTACGAATGAGCGGGTGTTGTTAAGGGTCAGGCGTCTGCAACCGAAATGTGAGTCAAGAAATCGTCGTACCGAAGCCGGTGTGATCATCGCAATCACTGACTGGAGGTACACAGTGCGCATGCTGATACAAATGAGTAAGGCTACGTAGCTCTTTACTGCTTCCATTTTGTATTGCTCAACGAAAGGCTTAACGAAATCATATCATATTGTTTTAAACGGTGCTGCCAGTATGATTTGTTAAGCAACGGGGCTTAAATTGGGTCGGCGACGATATCAGGCACCTTCTGACAAACGACACAACAATTAGAAATCTACATGGTTATTTGCAAAAAAAAATCTCCAAAATTCAAGTTACAGAAAAAATCTCCGGAGCGCCGAAAAGACAACGTTCGCATGGATGATGGATTTGGCTAGACGCAACTATCCTGGTTAACCCAGTCAAAAGTAAGACGTTCACCTCTTGTCAGTCGGGTCCATATCGCATATTCGCAGATCAGTAATGGCAAGAAATGGTATGAGACTAACCAATAGCTAATGGTTGTTCGCTGGTTCTGACTGCTGTTAACTAGTTTACAAATACTTCTACTATTCAGTGGGGGCACAGCTTTCCGCACGAACAGTTTCCCCCGTGGAGTTTTAATCACTCCGAAGCCGATCGCCACCCTCTATTTGCGAGAAGCTCTGATGCAGATATACGACGCGTCGCGATACCGCTTCGACGCTTTCGCAAGGTGGTACTATTCTATTGCCAGAAATATTCTTTCCTAGAGATAGAACGTTTTCCAGCGAAAAGGTTGCTTTGTTGTAGACCAATATTGACGAGTCAATGTGCTGCCGAGTCTAGACCATAGGGCAGAGATTGGTACAGCCCTTAGTTCGAGAAATGGCAGTGCGGGTGTCCGTTTTGAAGCTGGTAGAGATTGGAGTTAGAATTGCTTAGTCGCTCGGGCTATCTACGTAGATTATCTATAGGTGGACGAAGGGACCGTGGACGGTGTCAAATATATAGCCGAAAATAGGGAAACAAAGAGAATGACAGATAAGCAATACACGAGCCCACATGCCATGAGATAGGCAGAAAAAGAAAAGCTATCAATTGAGTAAAGCTGATTGATACAGGGTGGACTTGCATTCGATAAACAAAAAAAAATGATTGTAAATAGATAGCCTTTTCAACAGCATCCCATAACTCTAGGACACAAGTCGAGGAACCGATCGACGGGTGAATAAAAATGATGGCATTACGTTTATCTCCAGCGACGTTTTTGTGTGGAAAAAATGTGAACCAATAGTGTTATGAGATGACTAAATGAAGGTGTTGTAATCACACTTCGAGGCAATAAAATCTGCCCTACTAAAAAGGCATTGTGTCAGGCAGGACGAACAGATCCAGCGGCGAGCACTGGAAAGATCCCCGCCAAAAATGAATCGGAGATAAATGGAATCCATAGAACAGGACTCTGAGTCGACGCTGTACCAGCCAAACGAAAGACAGCACGATACGATTTTTTTCGGATGTGTACAGCGTCTCAGCAATTTAATGCGTGACTACGAATTGGCGCTGCAAGGAATGGCATTAAAGTTCGAGACGTGTTCAGTTCATGCCCACGTCTCGATGATCCGGCTGCGAACGGGGATTCCAAGTGTCAGGAAGTGACCATTTGAAGAGAAGGACCACTTCGCAACTGACAAATTGGTGCAGCTAGGTGGAACAGAATTCCAAAAAAGATGGGCTTTTAGGTGGACAAGTGAACACGTTCGAAATGATAAGACTGTCTCGGACGGACACGCCGGGCGTGGTTTTGCAGATCGATATGCTACGTGAGCAGATAACGCTCCACTTCGATAATGCCTGTCAGTGTGAAGGATCAAAGAACGCTAAAAACAAAGCAATCATCGCACCTCAGTGGAGAGACATACTGGGATTCGGAAGAGAGTGGGGCCAGAAATAAAAAGAAGCCAGCGGTTTATTCATTGCATTATCAGTCAGCTTCGGAAACAGTTTGTCAAGTGCTAGTTATTAGGAATGCAATTGAATTTATAACAGATACGGGGAGGGGGGGGGGGGGGTAATATCTAGAATGAGCTATACGGATATGAAATTACTTATGATGAAAAGGGTCACTGTTGGGGGATAGTCAGGCAAGGATGTAGAGATTATGGAGTTTGCTCAACTTCGGGGCAAAGGAAGCGAAGGGCGAGTTATTGGTGGTAGACAGAGGAAAATCAATTCTCAGAAAAGAAATGTTGGGTAGACTGCACGCGATGCACATGTACAGTTAAGATAATTCAAAGGTTCAGCCTATTTTCGGGGGAATTGAGGCGTGTAAAAAACAAAAAAAGAGACGATCAAAAATTGACAATGAATATTGTTCGGATTATCATTGATAATGAGAAATTAAGTGACAAAAGATATGAGCATGTTGATTTGGGAACCCTGCAACTGAGGAATCGGAATGGATGTCAGCCATGATAGTGGCAGTCAAGGGGCATCGACCTAACGAGGCCACTGCGCCTGACGTTTTTCTGCTGCCACACCTAAAAGACCTACTGACAGAGCTTAAAGGGGCAAAATTGTTTTTTTTTTAGTGGACGTAATGTCAGCCTACCATCAAGTGGAACTGGTGGAAGATTCGGGAGCTTAGTTATTTCTGCGGGTGTGTTTTAGGTTGGCATTAGTTATAGCTGTTCTAGAACCTAATGAAGCATTTTGTGGGAGACCTCGACATTGGAATCGGTGTTTTGAGAATCTTAAGAATAGCACGACGAGCGGCTGCATAAGATGTCCGAATGAATCGAGTACTCGGCAAGTACACTGAACAAAACATGCATCGAATACAGCAAAATTCGTGGGTCAACCACGTGGTCGAAAACAAAGCTGACCGGAAACGCTGAACAAGAGCCTAAATCTACTGAAATGAAAAGACGGGTACTCCAAGCGCCACCAATGCCAATCTTCGATTTTACAATACTGACTATATCAGCGACCGACGCATCAGGCGCGAGGGCTTGCTGCAGTAGCATAAAAACCTGAACGACAGTCAACGCCGTTATTCGACGAAAGAGAGTGAAGCATTGGTGATTATTTGTAGTGAAAATGCGGCATTCTGGCGAAGGATGTCCACCTGGTATCGAACGGATTACCGAAAGTTAGTGGTATTCTTAAGGGCGGAAGGCACCGGACTCCAACAACAACCGCTGATAAATTACAATTCTGAAATAGATTACATACATAAATAGTATGTACCGGAAACGCTGTGGAGATTCTACATCCGAAAAGCCGATCAGACTCAGAGTACCCAAGAAGGAGACCCCAGGCGCCGTTACGGCTGAACAGTCGAAGCTTATTTGGCACTTGCACTTCCCATTTGCTTCCGTAACTACTTGGTAATGAGGCGTATAATAAATGCTATCGTGCTCGCGTGTTCATGCATGTCAGTATTCGCTAACTTCTTACATGTATGCATCGTGCACAAACGTCATGATTTCTTCCCGATACTGCTGGAAGGTAGCAGCATCGCGACGAAATTCTTTAATAAGAGACATCGGACGGCCGCATCTAGATTGTTCGCTACCGCAGTTGTCGAGCTCCGTTTGGCCATGCTGGTCGTACATGAATGACGTCGTACAGAGAGCCTTCATTGAACTGCCTTGCTGCATTGGCTCCTCCGGTGTGGGCTTGCCGGTGGATTAACAACACCGATAACTTCCAATAGCCATAAACTTTCCAGGTTGCACGCGAACTTCGAAAAAGCAGTTGTGCAACACACAAAATAAACCTGCGCAGCTTCAGCCCTGTGTGAGCTCGGCGAAGTTCCCCTGCGACTACCTAACCCGGTGCCACGCCGTTGTTACTGATTCGTTAATAATATCCAGCAGTCAGTTCTTTCGCATGACACTGTAAAGTCATTCAAACGCCAATGACTTCCTTGTTAGATCAGCACTGATCTAGGCTCGAGGGCAAAACGAACGTGAGATTTTTGATTGGACTGAGAAGGACTTGAACCGGGACCTGTCTGCGGCCGACTGCAATCTGGACACAAGCTGTTATCACTAGTGGGTTCTGCACAGCGACGCAGGGCATTGATGGAATTGCCCCTAAGTGCACATTTGTTCTGTCGTGACCGAAGAAGCTTGTTGTCACGCCATTTTAACACCAGGACATTTTTCGTCGTTGGGATGACGTCGGTCCAGGTATTTGAAATAATAATTTTTTGCGCTCCATACTGCTACGTCGTTCTTGGAAGCTCATAGAAGCAGAGCACTACTATGATATGCCACTATAAGACAAATGCACATTTAAGAACTGCGTTGACTTGCAATGACGCCTCGTCGTCGTTCGTTGAACGACGGACGACGAGCCGATCAATGGGAACATTGATGCTCCGCTTGACGCCGTCGGGAGTTAGCGGGTAATTTTCTCTGTCAGCTCCATGAGACTGGCGCACTGGACTCACCTGTTCCTTTTGATTACTTTATCGATAAACATATCCTACCAGGCTTTCAAACCGTTTCGGTGTTCCTCTTATCATCTTCATGACTGTCTCAAACGTTGTTGCGTGAGCTATTCGAGGCCACTAGCTAATTTCGGCGCCTCGGGTCACCACGATCGGACGAGATGTTGTCTGGGATGTCTTGTCGCAGAACTGTCCGTCCCATGGCCAGCCTAAAACCTCAACGTTCAGGTTCGGCACTGGCAGCATCGACTCTCGTATATTGTTCTGCACACATAGCCATTTCATGTCATTCGACAGCTTCACAACAGGCACAGGTCGGCGATCAACCGATATTTATCCAAAATTTACATTTCACAACTTCAGCGCTGTGTCTTGGAGTCGCTGATTGGCTAAATTAGGTCCCAAACTTGAGTAGGGCTACCAGTTTGTCGCTGTTCCATATAATACAGTTAGCGGTGGAGACACAGGACATGACCTGAGCTGGCGATGGTGGAAATGGTCCCCGTAACGACGCAACGGTTACACGTCGCCTACTCAACTTAAGGACGCATGAATTGGTCTTGGTTCAAAACCAGGTGTAGGCACATTTAATTTCAAGAGGTTTAACCGCCTGATGCAATTCCTAACGGTATTTTTTCGAGGTGAAGACGGAAGCTGACTGCTTTCATGGCTGTCCAGTCAAACCAAGCGCTGCGCGCTAGTTCGCAGCTCGACAATGCAACAGTTTCTTTTAACGCTGTGTGAAAGACTATTATTAAGCTTTTGTGTCTCAGGGCATAAGTGGAGAGCAAATGTCCAGTATCTTCTGCAACCTTCTGACGCACTTGCACGACGAGTATCTTGGCGTAACTAGTTTAATAACTCACCTACGCTGTAATCATAAAGTGATCACTCATTCGCTATTATTGGACAATAATCAGTTAGAGTAGAGGCACAATTCTAGACGCTTTTTGGGAGACACACCCTTCTTTGTGTGAAGATCTTGGTGAAGTAGTAGTCTATCTAATTCGCTGAAATGTTCCGTGGCTGAACGAAGTCAACCCACTGTCAGAAAGCCGCACGGTCATCGGTGTGTTGTTATGCGATCGGGTAGTTTCTTGTTCGAAGTTTTTATTCAGCGCAAAAAGTAAAGGTTCAAGTGCATCTTGGTCATTACGTACTACTTGGGAAAAAAATTATTTAATAAATAAACTTTAAAAAAAAGTATTTAATAAACAATTAAGATATGCGCCCAATTAAATGACATATGGAACTTTATTTAACTGTAATGAGTTGATGATTTAACAGAAAAGCATCCATTAGAAAATCGTCCAACCCAGGGTATCTTATCTTTGCAAGTCTATGAATGCATTCGCTCATCGTTGCGTTCGCGATCTTATCTATACAACATACCCCAACAGCGCAGGCCAACTGATAAGACGCTTTTGAGTGATCCATGTCGTTCCAAAACATACGCACATATACGAATGTTCGTGATACTTGACAAATTGTCTATACATTGTTATTAACTTGTTTACAAATATATCTATCTAAATGAGGACAAATATTGCAAACATTTGGATGATCGGGCACGTGTTTATTCAATATAATTGACGTTTGTCTCACTTTAGCACAAGCAAGTTTCAAGAGCCCTTTCTTTAGCTCTATCTTTTGCTACGAATCATCATTGAAAAAAATATTAGTATTAATATATGTAAACTCCGCCTAAATAAGTATAAATAAATAAATAAATAAATAAATAAATAAATAAATAAATAAATAAATAAATAAATAAATAAATAAATAAATAAATAAATAAATAAATAAATAAATAAATAAATAAATAAATAAATAAATAAATAAATAAATAAATAAATAAATAAATAAATAAATAAATAAATAAATAAATAAATAAATAAATAAATAAATAAATAAATAAATAAAGTGCCGCCTAAATATAATATAAACACACGAGCAAGCTTGCAGTCTGGACAATTCTAACAATTCAGAGGTCTGAAAAGACCGAAAAGTCTAAGAGGGGCAAAAAAAGCTTACGAGGTCTAGAAAGGACTGTTCGGTGAGGCTTGCCTTACCGATCCAATCCCCTCTTTGATTCCTGGATACACTATAATGTATTTATGAATCTGTTTTATAACCGAAAGAATCAGCTTTTTCGTGCTGTTAGGAATAGGCGATGGATGCATGCCTACTTCGCCAAACGGCCCGCCAAGATGCGTCACAACTTATCCCAAATACCCTGTATTTTTCAAACTCCCTTCACGCTCGCAGCAATTGGGCAGACTAGTCAGGCAGGATTATTAATGTAATACTCTAAAGCTTAGGTAAAAACCTTCACTATGTCCATGCAAGAAGGCTTAGATCCGCCCAAAATATAAACTAGATCGCTATGGCATGAAAACCCACCTCAGAATTTCGCCGTTATGCAAGGGAATCGTACACGAAATCAGCCAACTTTGGCAATTTTTATTCTACAATTCATCCTAGTCAATACATTTTTACATGAGATAAAAGATGTTACCAAAAACAATCTCTAGGAAAATATAATTATAGCTCAGGTACGCTTGCACGTAAGTCTATATTTGTTTCAAGTTGGCCGAGTGATATCAACTAATCGATGAAGGCGTAAGGACCTCGTGTTATTATCACGCATTAAATCCATAGTAAATGTCTAGAATTGGCCAAACGCGTATTCCCAACGCTCAGATAATATGCCACAAACAGTTGATTCGACGACAAACCCTTCCTTATTAGATTTCCTATAACGCTAATTGAATAAAATACTGGAGATACATAATGAAACACCGCTTTCTGATGCAGTCTATCGAGTGTAGCTCATGTGGTTACTCGTAGTAAGTACGGTTCTATGACTATGGATAATTTGGTAACATGTATTTGAACAAAAACGTCCGAAAAACCACGATGTCCGGTAACGCGGTCCCTGTGCAGGGAGACGTTGTTTCCTTATGTGTCGGAAGTCTTCGGTCACAAAATGTATTCGCACTAGGTGTCGCCACATTCAACAAATGCTGTTCATCGCCAATCATTGCAACAAGCCAGTCCCAGCTAGAGAATCAATGGCGGTCTCTTTTAGCTTCAAACTAGCCAATTACCTATTCCATCGTTGTTATCGTCGGCATCATTAGTTGCCGGTACGATATATATGACCATTTCGTGGTGTGACTAGAAGAATTACGGACAACCATTTCAAATTAAACTATTGCTACATCATTCTGTAAAGGATGGTGCCCATCACGACGGCGTAGAACGAACGTAACCAAAACAGCTTCACGTGCAAATGTGCTGACATGATCTGAAAAACCGCAGCCTCGGCAGCTGAATTGTACGACCCTTTATAGTTAATCGTTCGTTTTACTGGCATTTCGTCTGCTTATTTGTTTTCAACAAAATATGCAACTCCCGAAAATTGCGAGTGAGACGCTAATTGTTGTTGTTAGATGTGGAGAAATGCTTTTGACAAAATCACGTTTAAATTTTCTGCGCGAGGAAAAACAATAAACCCGTTTGCGATGCTCAGCGCTTCATACTTCTGCAATATCGAAACTCTTGTCCGAGAACCGCTCGCGAGAAAAATAGGTCGGTACCTGTTTTTTTTATTACCATCAGCAGACAAGAAAGAAATCTATGGACCTGCTGTGTTGCCTACGTGACTGCCTGTCTGGGACTTTGTGAATTACTTTATTTCCTGTAGATAATAAAGAAGGAAGATATTGTCTGACTGAATCTGAGGTGACGATATAAGTAGACAGTAATTCCTCTAATACTGGTAAGATACACGATAAGCTCAGTGTGTCAAATGTAGCATAACACATCAAAATCAAAGACCGTTCGTTTCATACAGGGGATCTTCAACTTTTAACGTAGCTAAAATGCCTATTGTTTCTAATCCGTCCACATTTTGCATGAACGCGGTAATAGCCAACGTAAAGACAACTGACCAAGCTGGATTTAGGTTTAAAAAGAAGGCTAACAAGAAGTTTGAATAAGTCGGATCCAGATTTGAAAAGTCAAGAATACTAACGTGCAGTTCGCAACTCGATGAGTGCTAGCTTCGAGATGGCTTTCGTGATCCGGGGCCTCATGGCACCGCTTCACATAGATGAGTTAAGTGTATGGGGTGCGAGTCTACTTGACAAGTTGCCAGTACTGATGTAAGGTTCTCATGTACGCGCTGTGCTAGAACTGCTGACTTGTACATCTTATATACAAGGCAGGCTAAGCATGGAGTACCTCTGGATCAGTGAAGGCTTCTGAAGGCACTAACTAATCCAGAAATCTATATTTTAACTTGCACTAAGCTTCGATCAGGCGTTGATCTGAATAAAGTCCCATTAATCCGTGCTTTAAAAATAATCACACTTACGTATTTTAGTACTGCAGAATCTTTTTGCGAGCATCAATGACTGCTCGTGTTAACAAAACAGAAGATTTATTATTGTACGATGAGCTTACGAAGATTTACACCTTAATTACTTAATGACATTTTTTTTTTATTGAATCAGTAATGCGTTCCTCAAGGTGCGCTCTTCGGAATATCCGTATCGAAGCCTGAATCTATCTACGAAGCTACGCGTTAGTCTCATTTTAATTACAAGTTAAACTTCATTTATATATATGACTTCGGACAAAAGGCAATTACAAGGTAGAAGCGACGTAGTAGTAGTAACAGTGTACGTTCTATCTACGTAACTGAGTTAAGCACGAAATAGATATGCAACATCTTAATATGATTTGTCTCATTCCTAAGCCCTCGTATTACCTTTACGGTTTTTGGCCCCATAGTTTGCCGTCGCAATTCAACGAGACTATTCCTATTTTAGAACAACCATTGATTGTCTCCCTTCCTCCCTCTGACAACAGGCGCTAGGGGCAGGCCAGACCAGGCCGTTTAGAGTGTTGTCTTGAGTGGCATAGCCCGGCGATGCTACAGGGGCAAGTAAGCGAACAGGTATTGTCATTCGACGTGACGCAGTTTGTTGCTGTCAATCAGTTCGCTTTTTACCAGCACGACCAGTCGTCGAGGGCCTCTTATAGCCGCGCAAAGATAAGATGGCGATAATTTACATGTTACTCGATAGAAATAGGCACTCCCTCTGGCAAAAATACACTCGCTTACGCGATGAGCGCGCGCGCTTACACGCAGATACTGGCAGACAGACAATAGCTCACATGTATAGGCCCACACGAATAGACGGGCGGACAAAGGTACAGATGCACACACACAAACACACATTCATACATGCAGATACGCACACACACACACACACACACAACACACACACACACACACACACACACACACACACACACACACACACACACACACACACACACACACACACACACACACACACACACACACACACACACACACACACACATACACACACACACACACACACACACACACACACACACACACACACACACACACACACACACACACACACACACACACACACACACACACACACACACACACACACACACACACACACACACACACACACACACACACACACACACCACACACACACACACACACACACACACACACACACACACACGCGAAGTCGTGTATCTACACGTAGAAAGAACAGACTGATGTTTCGAGACTAGCTCATCCGAGCTAGTTCATGCAAGGGAGTGAGTAAGAGATGTCCAAATGGACGATGGTGGCAATGGCAATGGACTTTGCCTACAAAGACGATGACAGGGCATTTTCAACCACCATTTGCCCAAAACCCTTAGGGATACGTTCACATTAGGCACCAGTTCAATACTTATTTTTCACTTCCTTTATCATCACACATACTTTGAAAATGTGAAGCCCTTCGATAGTGGCTGGTTGGCAGCACCGGAAACCCAGTTATTCGAGTAGAGGTTTTGTACTAGTATTCATTAGTTTTTCCCAGAGCCAATTATCATTAGTCAGTGGAGAACCTGACGTTTATTTGTTTCCTACGTTTCAACGGATAGCAGATCGGAGAGAGTAAGTCCAGTATTTGAAAATATATTATCTAGGCAGTTCTTCTCGGGTTGTGTGTTTGCAGTAATAGAAAATAAGTCAAAAGCTCCCTACAATATACATATATAATATAATATAATAGGGGCAATCATCATAGGACAATCATCATAGGAAGCCGGCTTTGACGCCATCTTACATTTTGATGTGTCAACGTCGTAAGCTAACCATTGCTGAGAGCTCAATGATCAACGAAAAAGGGTGCTCTTCTCTTTGTTGTAGCCTTTCTTTTTTCGAAGTTTCGTATCAGAGCCCGCGCCCACTTTGTTTGTTTTCCTTCTAGCAAAAGCTGATTACGTTTTGCGCGGTGGTTAGCCTCCAAGCACTTCATGGTTAACAGATGATAACGACCGTTTGTCTGAAAGAAAGTCTCACTAGATTTCATCGTGCCTGATTGTGTTATGATTTCAATTATCACCGTCGTCGTCATTGCAGTTACTCTATCTACAGCATCTAAGCGATTACGTGTCAGTGTTCATAGTTGTGCTGTTGTCATCCATGCATCAAAACGGTACACGACTCACCCCTGCCGCTTGTTCTTTAAGGCCACTATAGCGCCATCCACAATAGCCGTATCCTAAATTGGAATTGACCATATCGTGAAAGACTTGTGGTAAACAAAACTGCACATATCCGTGTGCACAATCCTGTCCTATGCATGACATCACACACCATCGTCTGTTGTCGTCCGCCTATTTCTGTACCGTGCCTTGTTGTTGTGATCTTGGACATTTATTTACCTTACATAAAAAGCTCATTAGTATCTTTTAGAAGTTATAATTGTTTATCTAATTATAATAAGCTGAAGGCCTAACTTGATTTTTTGTATTCACTGTCTTTGTTATATAGGTTCTTAAAGCTAAGAATGTGCTCTAACGAGGTTTTTGTCCTTACTTGGGCTGCTATTCAAGAAGATACTCGTCTCAAATTTGTTTATCGAATTTCATTAATTAAACACCTTTTTCCACAAGAAATATATATATATATATATATATATATTATTCAAAGAAATATTATATTGCCATTCAAATCCGATTTCGCCCACTATTTTTTCTTTCTTTAAAGCTCCTTTGCCCCGACCTACTTCCGTTTTCCGTCGTTACGCTTTGTACAACCTCTCGTCCCTTCGATCGTTTCGAAGCTATCGAAATTCCATTATTATTATTATTATTATGACAAATGCGGTAGGTTTTCACTAAATATTTCAACAAAGTGAGAAAACCCTACAAGCAAAATTGAGACGAGGACCTCCTATAATTTGCAGCTAAAAATCAGTTTACATAATGTGCATACTCTCAACGATATTTAGTGAACGCTTAATATGCTTTTCACGAGTGTCCTCAGTACAAAACATAAAATTCCACTCTACTTCATTTTATTGAAATATGTTTATATTCAGTCCAATATTTTAATACTTAGCATTTTTCATTTATTTCTTGATTTTCTCGACACAAGGGTGGAATATGCTCGAGGTTATGACGATAGATGCAGCCACTCAGAGCATTTTTTCTCAGAGAAGATACTGGCTGGAAAAGCCAAGACGGGCACCTGTTTTTCTATTAATGATTGCTTCTACCAGATGATCCGTCTTCGATATGTTTGCAGAGTTATTGTGTTTTCGACCTGAAATTTGCCTGATGAAAATCATTCTGAGCATTTCCTTCATCCGATTATGGCATATAACGACAGGTGTTATAAAGAGCGAATGACCAGTGATTGATGTACATAGTTTTCGTAATCCTTGTGGGGTATTTGCTTGATCGTAACAGATTCAAGGTATTTATTAATTCAAAACGTCGGGCCTTCTTTACTTGCTAATTTTACGGAATCGAACTATGCATTTTTCTCGCGATACTGTCATCCAGCTCCGCATCCATATATCAAACATGGCATCAACGATAACATAACGGCGTTATAAGCCCCCCAGATATTGCAACCGTTTGCCTCCTATGCCTATCAAGAAAGCAAGCATTAGAAGCGGATCTCTATCGGACAGTTATCTGTCTATTGGGTTTCGTTCTTGCCAAAAAGGGCTCTCTATCGGTGAACTTAGGTATCTATCTACTAGCCCCCTAACCCCCATTCTCGTATCGCTGTCCGTGTTGTCCGTTCCTACGTAAGCTCGTTCGTGCGAAAGAGCTATTGTTAATCTTCAACAGCTCGGCGACAGTGGCGACAACGACGGAGCTGACGAGCGTCGTTTGGTGTTTGTCAAATAGAAAAGAGCAAGCAGCGCTTTCCTTGTTGCTGCCCACGGCGCGCTTCTACCGAGTAAGTCTCTTAGTACTGGTAGCATGAAACTCTTGGCGTGTCGTTTCTCTTGCTACCTTTCAGCATCTGTCGTTCGGTCATCTACCTAACAGGCAATTGCGTTTCCGAGCGTTGATTGTTTCTACCTTCTTTATTCCGGTGTGTTTTTACGTTTCTTATTCTACTATCCTATCCTTTCCTCTCCCGCTGCTGCCACCGTCGCCGCCACCACCGCTGAGTTGAGCGATAGCGCGAATTAAAGTGAGTATGGTCCATGTCTTTGGACATGTGTGCGTGTGTGTGAGAGCGCGCGCGCGCGCGCGCGCGCGCGCGTAGAGTGCAAGAAGTGTGTCCGCGTGTTCTCCCTTTCTCTTCCCGTCAGGACGCGATGTCGTCGTGGATCTGCCTGTTGCCGACGCTGTAGTTCCTGCTTGCGTTATTGACCTGATTGGTGTATTTAGATATCTATCTGTCGCCAGAAGATCCTACCACGCGGCGTGCACTGTCTACATGGTGGTGATGACGATGTCATACCAGTGTGATGCTGTGCCTGCACCGTATTACCGTGCTGATTGCGTGTATAGTCCACCACGACAATTTCAAATATTAACCGCTGTGGGAGGGCGTGCGTGTATGTTTTTGTCTGTAGTTCGTTTATTGGGTCGTTGTTGAAGCATATGCTGCGGGGAAAAGCGCACAACGATGACGAAATCGTCACTGCAGGGAGTTGTAACAAAGAACACAGGCATTATGGCGGCGCCACTGGCGCTTTTGGCATTAACACTAATAACAGATGTGGAGCTATCGGTAGTTTTTCCAACATCTGTTACTGCTGCGTGATTTCGTTATGCCGCTGTCTTATTGCTTCTCTACTAACTACAACAGGATTGTGGCCGCTGTAGCGATGACGCCGGTGACATTAACAACATCAGCAAGATGAAGCGGTACCATAGCATTTCCCAAGTGAGAACATGTCCTTGTAGGAGGAAATAACAAAATACAATTTCGATCTGCGATTTTCTCTTTTTTTAATCTCTGCCCTTTCCTTACCCTTACCTTTTGAGGAAATGCTGTCTGTCGTTTGTATGGCTCCTACACATCTCATGTAAAGGCAAAAGGAAGTTGCTGACCTTTTGACAGTTTAGATCGCCCGTGAATAGAGAAACAACTACAAACCCTTCTGGGAAATCTCAATGCCCGTAAGATGATTGACTCAACCCAAGTTATCAGGACATTTTACTCACTTCACTTAGTATTGACTTCGTTGCAGACTATTGCTCTCCGCCAACACATAAACATAATTACATAAGCATCCACCTATTTTTTAAAAACCGTTGAGGAGCTGGCACGCGAAAAACACAAGCAAACAGATAAACTGTATCCGCTATATTGTGGCAGTTGAAGAAACTGCCACTCCAATGGGGCTTCATATCTTTTGGATAAATTTTTAACCAAATAATTTCATACTTTACTCATCTAACTGGTGTATTCTATCTTTTAAAATGTCGAAATTGTCGCCTCTCTCAAAATCGAGTATATATATATATATTATAGAACTTGTATAAAGGAGCGCAAACATATTATGACTCCGGCAAAAAAACGGTGTGTAGCTCAAAAAAGAGTTCCTTTCAGCAAATTATAATTTACGAAAGAAAGCAAGTACACATAAACGTCCAAAGAATTCACAACAACTATACATGCACTTCGTAGGACATTTTGTTTCACTGCTAATTACTGTCTAAATGAATAGGGTGTAAAACACCTTCGAAGAGGCTATAGCAGATATCTTTCTCAGGGACTAAACGCAGCAGCGTAATAACGAGTTAGGTATGGTCGTTTGCCGTGATCTGAACTTAGTTTTGCAAACCGTTTGCCTGTATCCCTCTATTGTTGAGCCATGTAATTACCATAACAGAGGTCTTTATCTACTCCAAGGCCGACTAATTGTCTTAATCTGATCTCATACCTGTCTTGTCCCTGTTGTGTATCAAATATTTCGGACCGAAGAAAGCGATTTAGAATTGCGGTTAGAGGATTAGCTGTGCTCTATGGAGCTAGATTCGTTCTCGACAAGACCAGCCCATACTGTCCGCTTCCGTTCAGTTTTGAAAAGTCAAGAGAGTAAGCTAGCGCGGAAAATATATTGTTTCAGTTACATTGTTCTTCTTCCTTCTATACGCAGACTAGTTAGCCACATGTTGCTCTCTCTGTTAATTTAAATTAGCTTTCACTCAATCAAGTAAATCTGACGATACATACTTTCATGTTAAGGGATTCTGCACATGTTTGCTGTTCATTGTCGTTGTAGGCAAAGCAAACTAGACTGGAGACTGTAAACCTATTTCGCCATAGTTGTGTCCGCTTATGTCCTCTTTTCTGCCCCAAATATTGCCTCAACCCGTGTCATCGTAACACATCGGTTCGTAAGCGATTTTCTGTACCTATCAGTGTTTTTTTCATTTAGAAGACCGTAATAGTCTTTTGCGCTAAAGTGAATCAAGTAATCGTCGAGCAGACAATAGGTTAATTTGTGTAGAACTGAGGCAGTAATCAATAAACTAGCTCTTGGAATGATTAGGATATATGGCGTGTACATGTTGGCTTGCTAGTAGATTTCCACCGAGCTAGATAACTGTTTTAGACCAGATGAAACTCGATTTCTACTTGTCATGACAAGCAGCGTCATATAGTATACATAGTTACGGACTTACGGGGAAGGGGGTGGAGGACAGACAAACGGTAACGTAAGGCGGATGCTCCCGCCTCTCTCTCAATAAGGAACAGTAAAACGAAGAGATCGCAAGATCGGAATCTCATCTCTCGTAGATATCAACGATGAGATACAGATGAGGAATATTACCACGGTAATGCAGCCGTAGAACTGTATCGGAACACTAGGCGTACATAGGTCATGATCTTAAAACGCTTATATCAATCGAGTCATTAGATCGATGCCATGATGTAATTTATTAATAATTCCTCAGTTTCTCTATTGAACTTT
The DNA here is from genome assembly GCF_002443255.2 of Varroa destructor. Classification (NCBI taxonomy): domain Eukaryota; kingdom Metazoa; phylum Arthropoda; class Arachnida; order Mesostigmata; family Varroidae; genus Varroa; species Varroa destructor. The sequence continues at coordinate 1,838,414 of NW_019211460.1, forward strand.
GCTAGATATCAATAAGGATAAGGCCAGAAAGGAGGATCCACACAAATGTACAGATGTACATTTCACGTTTCTACAATAGTTAGGATTTTGCGGATGTGCTAATTTTCGTATTGCCATGCATTCAGCTAGTTGCCTACCTTTTTATTATAGATTCGTTTATTTTGTATATAGGCCATATCTGCGGGCGTCGTTTTTTGGCGATCAGCGTGTAGCAGCACCTGTAGTCTGACGTTTTACGCCATTAGGCCAGATGTCATAGCTAATTACCAGACTTATCGTTCCTAACATCTCGAGGTCTGAAGTCCTCCCTTTCTCTAAAATCAACTATTTGATTCGCATTCGAGGTACGGTTGTGAAGGCTTTCGGCAATAACAAATAAGTTCATTCATACATAAGCCGTATGTGTATATCCGAAATCAGGCTTATCCGTCGAGAATGCTCATTCTGAAACGTTTCTGAGTGTGTAACTAGACTTACTCAAACACAACAATCGAACGAAGAAATTCATCAGAAACACGTCTAGCTTTAACCCCAGCGAATAAACGATCCGTACTTATTCAACACTGCTGTACCCAGCAGCCACTTTCACCAGGATTGTGGATGATGAAATTTATAAGAGCTCTGCGCAACCATATTTGCCATAGATGCTCTGCTGCTTGCCATTACATAACTCTTCCCAGAATTACTATCATCTTAAAGTTAAAGTGCCAGCAGTACTACAGCGCTCAGATGATGCTCACGTGGAATACATGCACACATGTACACACGAGGTCTTTAACGACGCATCGCAACATGATGACAAAAATGAAATGAGAGCACCAGCAGCAGCTTTGAGAACTCGATGAGCGAGCTTCTTGATCGTCTGAAGTCCGCATTTGTTCTCCTTTACAGACTATGTACAGTAGATCGGTAACTAAAAACGACTTTTGTAACGTTAATTCGTCCACATGTGCCTATTTCGAGACTGCGTAATATCATTCGTAATCCGATAAATATATAATAGGTTTTTTTTTTAATGTAAATTTGTTTAGTAACCTAATTAAAGAGACGCAGCACGAAAGAAAGATAGTAGCTTCTTTAACTTTGCGAAAATGCATTTCGTTAAATAATAATAGTCAGTGGTATCATGTACAATTTATTTCCCGCTCGTTATTCTCGAGGTTTATAATATGCATAGATAAACTGCTCTATGAAAATTACAAATTTGAGCAATGGTAGAAGTGTTTACTAGGGCTTTACGAAGGCATGACATACCTCTGCTTTTTGAAGTACAGAAGCATAGAAACTGCAGAGTCCGAGATAGAAGGACCAATCTTGGATACGCAGTAGATTATTTTTATCACATGTAAACACTTCCTACGGCATTCACTTGTTCGCGAGGTGAGGATCCGCTTGAACGAGCCTTAACGTAACCCTCATTGACACGTATTCTTCATACGAAGAAAGAACGTTGTTTTAGCAATTAGCTGTTTTTTTTCCAGTGATTTTTTCGTAATTTCGACATAAATAGTCATTCGATTGGCAGCTACCGTTATAAGGTAACATGTGCATGTTTACATGACACCTAAATAGCTTGGGCTAATTGTTACGTTGTTACCTGAAGACTTCCTAAATACGGAATGAAGGTAATCTCTGTGCTGGGTTTACTTTCACCGGGACGTCATCATGCTCATGGGAATTGTGGTCGCCATTTTTACGTTCTGCACAAATCGACTCTATACTAGAGCAGAATCAGCAATTCCCAATGCCGAATTACTGTTTACATAGTCAGTAGCAATCAACGCTTCACAGGTACACAAAATACTCAGAGCCATATCAAGTCAAATCTGGCTATTTTCAACATCGCAGTATTTGTTTGAGTGTTTGCTTATATTTTACCCGTTATAGAGGTTCATCGAACATCTTAAGAACCTATTATATATATATATATATATATGCTTGGACATCGCATAATCTTGAGTCGTCTCCGAACGAGTGAAGTGGTCGAATCTTATAGTTGATCTATCGTTGTTGATGCATAGTCAGCCCGTTTGTATCGTACGAACGATGTTTTTGAACCAAGGTTGTTTTTATATTTGGCGACGCATTGCCCAATTCTTAGTTTCGAACATAGTGATAACAATCACCAGTGAGTATTTCATATATGGTACACCCACAATAGCAAAAACTGTTTTTTATATGTTCTCTCAGGGTCTATACAGATCATAATGCATTACAAAACAAGTAAATCCCGAGATAAAACGCCTGCATAGTACCAACAGTAAATAGGTGTAACCATCTTATACTTACCTAAAAAAGCTTAGCATTTAAAAGCCGCGGGATTCAGTTTCGGTCTCAAGAGGCATGAGCTCACATTTCTATTTGCACATTTATGAAAATAATTTCAAACTAATCAATTCATCCTACATATATGATTCATGCCAGCTGACGTACCTAGACAAGGCTACTTTGGCAGTAACATAAACCCCCGAAAGGTTCTAGATGGTACCGTTTTTACGTTCCATCTCTAATAAGAATATGAAATTGTACGATATGAACACCTCGAATCACCGTAGGCCCTGTCTGTGGCCTGAAGGTGAGTGATGCCGTCTCGATAAAGGCAAACAAGCATAGCGGATAAATATTTCCCTCTTATGTGTTCGTCATAACCTGCTATTTGAAGTCTTAGATTCTGCATGATTCTGTCATAAATATGGTAACATTGTGTTAATTATATTCCATACTTTCTATATAGTGTTGATTTGGTACTAACTTGATTTGATACTAACATCCACTGGCGCAATGTCACATTGTTTACATCGAAAAAAAATTTAATTGGCTGGACAAAGTTGTATTTCGCATAGATTGCATTTTTGTGAGCAAGGGCGCAAGGTTCTTAGGGGCCTTTTGACATTAGCCTAATCGTTGGTACTGGCCTGTGAGATATATATTATTTGAATGTGGTTACCGTTTGCCTCGAAAGGTTAGAGAACGAAGGTGGCACGCCGGTTTCAAAGACGAGCAGGAAGCACTGGCGGTTTTACAACAATGTTATCGTTCTATATTTACAACATGGAGCCGTGGTGTTTTGCAGCCGTTGTCGGATACCTCTAGTGACATTTTATCGATCGTTTATTTGTTTGTATTGGTAACGGTATGTGTTCTTGAATCTGTATGCATGAGCTACCCTTTGTTGGAGATATTTCCCCTTTTTCCGCATTCAACAGAATACGTTGGGCCAATGTCTGGATCGGATGGGAGCCACTGTATTATCTCGATGGCCGAGGGTCGCTTCTACATGTGTAATCAACTTTTACATCCGCCTATCTCTGTTTCGATGTGTAACATATATATATATATACACTATCCGCTCCTCTGAATACACTGTAGGGTTCAGCTTGATTTCAGAAAAATTCATTCCTTTACCAATGACCATTCCTTTTTACAGCGAATAGAAGTAACGTTTGGTCTTACCGGTGGGCAACGTATTGTTCCTTATCTACTCGTTGACCATCAAAGTAGAGAAACTATCCTCAAATATCCTGCAAGTTTAGCATTAGTTTAAAATCTTCCATACAACCGGGCTTATCGATTCGAACATGGACGTGGCACAAAGCCAACACTTCCGTATTCACAACCGAGACAAAATGTGAAAAAAGTAGCTAATCGTTTTTGCTCAAATTGCGCCGAATAGTACGAAAGATACGGGCTCTTCGCCTCTAGATATTAATCTGTGTTCAAAAGCGTTCTCCCCGCAAACAAGTACTCACAGCAGAGATTCGGTCGATTCAATCCATCGGCGTTACTAATTTTTCGTAGAGTAAGTACGTGTTCGGATATTCGTGTTTTTAAAATCGTTTAATGATCGTTCGACGGCCTTCTTAAGTTTAGAGAAGTTTTACCGATTTACTAAAATACTGCTAATGCAAATCCAGCCTTCAGTTGTTGGTAAGTCCTTCGATTTGCAGAAATATATATGTTCATTCCCGAGAAATTGCAAATAGCCAAAATCGACGGTTCAGACAGCTGTTTCTATCACAATAGATGGCGTAGCTAGTAGTTCTTTTTATTGAAATGAAGAAGTTATTCAACGATCAGGCGACATGGCGCGTTGAGTCGACTCCGATTGAGTCTCGATAGGAAAAACGCTCTTTTTCTTATTGCCGTTCTAAACACTACATTTACCCATCCATCCATTTCCACGTCTCCCTCGAGTTTCTCTTCGTATGTTCTTTTCGCTCCTTCGTAGTACCAGCGCCACAACTATAGAAGTGTGAGCCTTGGTAGCAATTCGCATCACGTAAAGATGGCGCCAGCGTGTGTTACTGCTGCCGCTGATGATAGTACTAGGAAATAGTACTACTAGAACATCGGCTACTTGAGGCGAGCTGTTCCCTTGGGGACCGACTGTCTCTGGTACGCCTACTCGACCAGAATCAGCATCTCGGCCATCTTTACTGGCCCCTCCTCTGAACAATTAACGGGATAGGGAACTGTAAGTGAGCGAGTTATATCGAGAACACGCTCAACATACGTCAAGACTTTCACTGGCCATATTCTCTATTCTGAAGTGGCAATGACCGTACAGTTTCTGGCTTCGGGTCTGGCCTTTCCGGTACTCTATGAGGCGCCTGTCTACGATGAAGTATGTGAATAGCAGAAACATCAACCAACTACGTACGGTAGCCTATCGCTCGTGGCTCAAAAGGGCGATCGCTCTATTTCTTGTACTCAAAATGTCACCGTTAAAGAAGGCAATGCCTCCTTAACGCCTATTAGCTGTTGCCTATTAGCTACGTTGTTCTCATCGACAAATCCGCTAGAAGTATACAGTGGAAGTAGTTCTTTAATTTGGGACACGATAAAATCAAGTCAAAATGCTTGCATCGAAGAAATGAAGAGAACCACAGTTTCACAACGTATGACAACGTACGATTTTTGCGAACCGCATAACGAGGGCAATCATTATAATTTAATGAACGAATACGGCCTGTGCTTTTAGTCTATCTGCGTTATTCTTTTAATGTTTGTCTTAGAGCCGTTACATCACTGTACTATTTGCACTGTTTTTTTTTTTTTTTTTTATGTAGCACCGGGAGTCGACGTCAGCGTTTAACAAAGACTCTAACTGATAACCAAAACTTTGAATCTATGCGGTGTAGATGTTTTTTTTTTTAACGAAATGAGCCCTGCACGAATTCGCCAGCCTTGTACGCATCAGATGTGGCAGGATTTAAAGAACAGTTGGTGACTAAACATCTCATATAAAAACTTCTTTTAGCTTTATATTCCGGGATTAGTATTAGCAGACGACGTAGCTTTGACCGCGCACATCTATTAAGACGTCAAAGTCCTTTTCAATATTGTAACTCAATTTGCGAACAGTATTCAGAGAACATTTACCCTAAAAATTGCAATACTAACCTTCCCAAGAGAGGTAATCAATTTTAAAAGGACCCTGTAAACCCAAGCAAAGTTTAGAAATTTCGCTGGACTAAAACCATAACTCCGTGTCCAGGGAAGGTTAACGTACGACACATCTGAGATTTTCCTAGAGGACACGGGAAGGCCACACACAGCACCGCCTAACCTGATGTACGGAAACACGGTATCAGCAATGCCAATACTTAAAAGGCAAAAAAGTATTTGAAAGAAACTAAAAGGAGGTGGCTAAATGGGCGCTAGAAATACGCAGGATATTCCGTTGCGTGAAAATTCATAGAAAAAGGATACAATCCAGCGCTTTAAAAAGTGTAGCAAAATGCCCACTTTACTTAAAATATGGAGCCACTAACTTTTTGAGAAAATAACGGCAACGCCACATTAACGATTACTCAAGTACACACTAAAACAGATAGGATCCTTTAATCGTAGATAAATCAAAAGAACCGCATAACTGGAAAAGCTATACAAGTTTCAAGATTTTGGGTTCGCTTTTGATGAACCAAGAGCTATGTCTGAAGCGGTATCACCCAGTAAAAATGTTTGCAAGGAGTAAATGAACGTACGACGACCCCGCAATGAGAAAGGTGGTGGAAGCGTCTCACAGCTAGTATAGACACATGCGGAAATGCAACCCGAACGAGAGACACCCTGAGCGTACGTAAGTAGATTATCAAGAGTGGGATAGAAGCAAACGCATAGAAGATGGATACAGGTCGCCATGGCTAAACGAACACTTGTAGCGGCTGGAACTATTGTGTAGGGGATCTTGGAGTCTGATACTCGAAAAATCCGCTGAGCTAATTACCCCATTAACTCGAGTGGCATAGCACAAGACTGTCATATAGGGAAACACTGTCCTAATACATTGCCGATACGTCGAAGTACGTACTATCATACCATGCCGTCTACACCGCTGGACGACGTAGGCCAAAGTATTTAGAAAAATCTATCTGAAATTGTAGTTCGGAAAATATTTCTTCAAATATTGTTGTTGTCCTATCTGAGTCAAATGTTCTCATTTTTAATAGGGCAGACAATCGACTTTATTTAGTGACAAATCTAATTGACTTGATGTTTGTACTGTAATTGATTGCTGTGCATCGTCTCTTATTGCTTACACAATTCCCAGAGGTTTGTTGAATAGAAAATATCTATTACATATCAGAGGATGCTAATTTTCATTGCAAAAAAGGGTCGTTGTCGCCTCTGCATTTCAACAATTCATTGCAGCCTCAGTCACCGGCTTGCCTCGTCTCCGAATCTCTTTATCTCTGTTCAACCCGACTGTTGGATGCAAACGTGTCCAGCATGCACCGGCTTGAACGATGTGAGGCAACAAATAATCGAGTAATCCTGATGACAGTTTCCCTCGCTCGCTTAAACCTTCTTCAACGATATTGGACGGCTGGTGATAACAGTGCAATGTCGTCCTGCCTCTGTGTTTCCTTCGCTTTGTAGTCTCTCCCTTCCAATTGTCATGCTCTCCGTAGCGGCCCTCAGTATCTCAGTTAATTGCTGTGTTGCTGTATCTCTATTCATTGCGTTTCTCTTTCTCTTTTTCAGCCGTTGTTTGCCCTCCCCACATTTCGCCGGCGATGCTAACAACAACCGCGGTCCTCCCGGCCACTCCGGGCAGCCACGCGAGCGCGCCCGCCACGACCAGCTGCGGTTCCGCCAGTAACAACTCCCTTCCTGGCACGACCAGCTCCTCGCCACCAGCACCGCTATCAACATTACTCCAGCCGCCGGTGATTTTAGTATGTCCCCCATCCACATCATCGTCGGCTGAAAGGCCATCTTTCGACGTCATCGAGAAAACCCCCCGCGCGACAACCACGACTGCTGGTAGTAGTAGCAGTAACGGCACTGGCAGCGGTGTCTCCTTCGAGTATATTGATAACGGTGACAATAGTTCGATCAGTAGGTCGAATGATACATCTGCTACAACTTACTCGAACTGTATTGAGTCCACGTTACAGCAGTCGTTGCCGGCACTAATAATTAGTTCCTCTGAGTTGAGCAAGTCCGAATCACTGGGTTCAGCGCAGATGCCAGCATTTTCAGTATCGTCGCCAGCAACAGCCATACCTACAGGGGCGTCAACTTCTACGTCTACTTCAACCTTATCGACATCACCGTTATCCTCATCATCCGGAAGTGAATCGAGTGGCGGTCCTCGAGTTCGTCGTAGGGGCACAGCGAACGGCATGTCTCTTGAGCTGTACACACAGCAGCCGACGCAGGTGTTTCGGCTACCAGCAGCGGCTCAAGACCCAACGCCTGCTGCAACCTTGGGCCAGATGTTAGATTGCCGTTTCCCCGCTCAAGCTCATGACACAACGAGTATCTATGTGGCTGCTCAGAGGCGGCAGCGCCTGCAAAAGGAAAAAGAGCCTACTAGACGGTCATCAACAAATGTTCCGCCATCAAAAAGTTGCTTATCACCTAACTCGTCTCGCTCAGAGCCAACGTCACCAACAAAAGTCAAGCGTAAAGTGTCGTTTGCCGACGACAAGGGCCTTTCGCTAACTGAAGTCCGAGTGATGAAAAACGAAATTAATGAGCTGCCTCGTTGGACACAGCAGCTACTCTTCCAGTCACTTCCGACGCGCAACGAAAGCACCGTTATCAACACATGGGATCCTTTGTTTCCGCAACCTGCTTCAGATTATCTCGCGTTCCGGAAGCGCATCGAGGAAAACAACGTGGCCCTGGAAAACGTCATCGTTAAGAAAGATGACGACCTCCTGACTGGTACGATTAAAGTAAAAAATCTCACCTTCGAAAAACACGTGTTTGTGCGAGCGACGTTTGATTGCTGGGCAAGCTACTGCAACTATCCGGCAATTTTCGTCTCTCAAGGCACGTGTCCCGTGCCAGCGCTCTTTGATACGTTCTCATTTAGTATCAAAGTACCAGCGAGCGCCGCACGATATGGCATCATCGAATTGTGTGTCGGTTACAAAACGCCCCACAGAGAATACTGGGATAGTAATGGCGGTAAGAACTACAAGCTTGCCTCGGTGACACGCCGAACCTCAGACAACACTTCTCCAGTAGTGGCTGCGACCCAAGTTGGATTTATTCCGCCTGTGCATAAACTTGCCTCCTACTCTACCTCGGACATTGCTGGTTGGACCGATTTTTCATCGTGGAATCAAATCCTTTCGCAGGGGCCGTATTGGTAAATCAGACAAAGCGTACAACAGATCACATCATGATTGCGAACCGACCAAGTACACGAAAAATATTGAATCGTTTCAAAAATCTATTGTTATCTATTCGCGCTTTTCAGTGAAAAGTAAAAAATTTCATACAGTTTTCCCGTCAGAGAAAATTTACCGATGCCTTTTCAAGTAGACTTCCATCGTTGTCAGGAAAGGTAGTGAAACTGTGGTCTTTCTGTAGAAGAGCCTGTTACTTCTGCAAATCAAACAATGGAAGCAGCAACCTACATATGGTGATGATTAACTTTATTATTATGGTTGTTACTTCTACAATAATACAATTTGTATTTAATAGTAGTGTGTTGGTTAGTAAGTGTGGCAAAGAATGCGTTTCTGTAGGCGCCAGTATTTAAACGTGTAGACCCACTGATCGACGCACGACAATAAACCACAATGACAACTAAACAAAGAGGACTACTTGTGCGGCTATTTTGGACCATGCATTGCTGGCATGGATTAAGGCCACAAAACTGCAGCTACTGCGCCGAGATGGCTGAAGACCCCGCCTTACGTTGCTAAAAGAGGAGGCTTTATCACCCAAACCCGGCAGTTCTTTGATTATCAACCGTGTGGCTTGGCAGTCAGTCTTAAGCACGCACATATCCTCCCGCGATCGATCCATCGACCAATTGGTGTAATACAGTCAGTTGAGTACTAATATAAGAGGACGTTTGCTGACCATGGAAAAGCAGGCGTCCGGCTAGTGAAAGCAAAGGTGTAGATAGCTGGTGACGGGACGATGACACAAATGAATGCTCTCCCTCTCTAGAGCGTCCACCTCGTCCTTACATGCTACCACACTCGCCATATGTATGGATTATATGGGGCGTGCATATCTGATGGCGCCTGTGCACGCTGGCTAGCATATAAGTCAATGAATGATTTCCCCAGATAGAAGCACCCCACTTCCTTATAGGTATCAAAGGTGACGGGAGTGCAGAAGAAATAGGCCCCGAAAATCGCACATCACAAAGCACATTTTATTAGCGCTTACGTCCTGCTTACACCTATTTGATATTTATTAAATAGCTGAATTATCGCAGAACATTTGCCTAAGTGAACATCAAAGGAATATTTCTAAACGAGATCAACTATTTGGTTTTTAGTCCAAACATAGAATCGATGGTATTTACTTAGTACGAACTTTGAGTATATTCGCTTATAATAATTGTCCCGGAAAAACTTTGCAGTCATCTAAGATCCTCGAACTTAGCCGTCGGGATCCGTATCGAATGCAGGCGAAGATATTCGAGCACGCAGAGCGTCTGACACTCATTGTGTTTGTAATAATAGGTATGACTGAGGATTTCCATATCCATGGGACCTTGTAACACCTTTAAAACGTATTAGCCTGTGTAAACAGCGATGACTAAGCCAGGACAAATTGAAATGCTGGAAAATAGTTCAAGCACACATTTACACACATATATAAATTACTGGACTTACATCGATTAATGCGAAGGGCATTTTCGCAAAAAGCTGAAAACTTAAATCTGTGGGAAACACATGACATGTGTTTTGAAAGGTTATCTCTGATGGCCTTAGTAGCAATAATATCTGTGAAATAGCCAGAAACTTATAGCTGCCGAGGAAGACAGTTCATGGAGGTTATAAAAAATCCTGAACGATATTCTTTAAGGTTGCGAGAATCAAAATAATTACATTTCTATATATTTCTATCTTACACATTTTATTATAATAATTGCTCAGGGCAGCACTTACAGAACTGTGTGACCTTGAGGATCGTATCTTCTATATTCGAGGTTGTTTTATTTCGCATATGGGATAAAGCGAATACTTCCAATGTATAGTAAGGAAAACCTGTGCATAATTTGAAAAATAGTACACTCATTGGCTTCATTAGCCACCGTAAAGGCAAGATGTTACACAATAGTTGTTAACGGACATTTACGATGCAACAACAGTCCTTGAGAGGCAGCTTTAAAATACGTACACTACGTGCTCTCTTCTGTAAGTCGACAAAAGAGGGAGAATGCTTTGCTACAAGAGAAACAACAGAACTGGGAAAGAATTGTCTCAACGACGATGACAGATAAATCTAAACAAAATAATCACTATGATAAGCGATGAATAACACTTTTACAGATTAGATTCGGCATCCGCTCTGAACTGATGCCTTATATATACACACATATATATCCCTTCTAGCTAATCCAGTAATACGAAATACACGACTTATACATCTGCGTAGAACATTATTTCTAGACAAATGAATTTAGCAGCTACAACAACAAGAGAGTCAAACATCAATAGCTTTAAAAAAGTGAGAGAAAGTGACGACTGGGACATCGTACAGTTTCGACGATTAACTCAATTTTTCAGTAAAATGAAATGTGTAATCAATGAAGCAGTAGCAAATTCTTCAAGTGTACATATAATTAGTATAGCGATTCAAACTGTAATCTAAAAAAAGCAAGCAAAACACGGTGATGCTATTGGCGAAGATAAGATAGAAAGACTAGCAAAACACATGTGAAATGTTCCTTCACATGTCGTCTTGCAAAGACTGCCATGATAATACAACATTGATCTGCACCACAACACACACACAGACATCGTTTTCTGCATATATATATATATATATATAGAAAATGATGTATGCAGAAAAGTCTACAGTGGTGTACTATATGTTGTATATCCGTGGCAAATTTGCGTTACGACTAAATGAACGAAAGATTTACTTTTAAAGAATTTTTCGAATGATTTAAAATAATTTAAAAAAATCATAATGCACGTATACGTGAGTGACGATAATAGAAAGGTGAGGTAACTTAATTATAGCTACTGCAAGAAGGTGTGTGATATTTCTTATCGTGGACGAATAACAGACATCAATGAATTATATCTTTAAGACACCATATAAATGAGATACGTAACAATTGTTTTTATAGAGTATCTAGCATATAATGGACTCCCTATATGTGTACTGATGTGCCTTCAATGTGTGACATATGTTAAATATCTAAGTAGTAATGATATCGTATGGCATCATCCATTGCTACCTTCTGACGTATCAGAGGCATTAATACTTGTACCATCCGTGGTGAAGATATTCTAATACACATGTGCAGCTACAAACCTTATTATATTTGTATGCTACGCTACAGGTTTACTTACGAAATACATGGACCGAAAAGGTCTCCGATATACAAATCTATGCATGCACACATACATAGGAAATTCAATTTTGGTTACCATATGGTAACAAACGCCATGCGGTAGAATTTTTAAGGAAGGAATGATGATATTATATATTATAACGTCGAAATGAAAATGATGGCAAGCGTTTTATGAGAACAAAGTTTAGTTTTAGCTTCGTTTCTCTGTGAGTGAGTTTGACTGGTAAGATGATGGTGCATCGCATACATATACAGCCAAATACAATAACACACATTGCTATACTGTTTAATGTATGTCTAAGAATTACTGTGCAAGGCTTTGGCCTGAAAGCAGAGCTAACGACTGCTAGAGGTTATGGTAGTTAGTTGTTAAAAATCCATAGGTCATATGGAACGGACTACTGGTTCTAGTAAAATTTCATTGAAACATGCTCAAAACGTAATTATCTAGAGGAAAAAATTATTTTTTTCAAAGGCCTCCATGAAACAAAATTATGTTTCTTGAGCCAATGAGTAGAGATGAAATAAATCGTGTTACATATAATAAATTATAATTGCTTTTTGCTTCTAGAACCTATATAAACAGGCTAACAAACAGCTCAGGGTAAAGACGTATATGTTCTAAGGTTTGGGGTTCCCTATTTGACGATAGGCTCACCAGATTAGCCGCTAGCTAGTTTCTGCTGAGTTGAATAATAAGATCTTGAGACACAAATAGTAGGACCTATTAAGATGTTAGTCGCATAATACACTGTTCAAACAATATTCGGACTAAGCAAAAAAAAAGTCACGCGTCCCACTTTCGTGCCGTCCAGCGTCATTCGGTTTTCATGTTATTCGATCCGATATATCTCCTGTATCGAAGAACCTGTGACCGCTCGTTAACTATATATCCATATACACACAACTATGAATCTCCCGCGTATTTTAGCAACTACTTAGTGTTCTAGGGCCCACTATCAGTAGTTGTCTAGAGTACATATAGATATTATTAAACATTTACAATAGTTTTTTAAGGTAGTTGTATGTTCTTTTATATTAAACAGGTTCGAATGCCTCAAAATCAAAATTACGTTCTTTTTCTATGTACAAAGGAGCTGAACGGAGTATTTTTAATATAAAAAAGACAAAGTAGAAGGCTATCGCGAATAATATAGCAGCGCTGCGTTGAAGATGTACATGATCCGAAAACTAACTTCGCTATTCTGATGTTTCCTATACATGAAAAAGCTAATCAACCAATCGCTAGTTTCCAGTTGGCGCGGTGTCCCTATAACCATTGATGTGAGCCTATGCCTTGATGCTGGTTTTCAATGAACCAGCTGGTAAATTCGCTTCTTTATTGACTTCTACTTTTGAGACCAAAATGTCTAGAGTTAAAGGGAAACGCTCAAAACTGGCTTTAAAATCCATTTTGATTTCCGTACTTCTTTTCACAGGACAGCTGACATTACTTACTCGTATAACTGACGGAGTTGTGTAAAAAAGAATTTTGCTGGCTTCAGGAATGTAGAGTTCAAGCTTTTCCGCAAGTGGATGATACATTGAAGTCGGCGCATGACTTATGACTAACCGTACGACCATGTGAAGACTACGATACATTCTACAGCTGAAAGTAGTAAAGGTCAGCCGTATTTTGAGGCACATGTATAAACGAAGGAAACAAGCGCTGTTTTTTGATGTGACAACCAATACTGATTCGCCGGAACGTTGAGTAAGGGTCCCCAAAAATGACAAACAATACGCCGTTCTATAAACGCATTTCTGAATGGCTAATTGTGCTTCTAAGATAGATGAGACACTGAACACACCTATTAGGTTACTACACGTGACTTCGCAATTTAAATCAAGCTTATGCAATTTCATCAGCACATCTTCTTAATAATGCAGCCTGAATAAGTTCTTAGTAAATAACTACCCTCAACTGAGTTAATAACCTCAATTAGGAACATCTTATTTAAATAGCAGTAGGGTTTGAATAATGCGTAATCTAATATACGTATGCCTCCGTATTATCTCAGACACACTAACGTGTTTCCCGATATTTAATTACGAAAATAATTCTTTTCTTTGCTGATACAAGCAAGCGTAGTTTAGTTGGTCTAATTTTATATTTGGGAACCATATATGGACTTCTCCATGTCATATCTTTTCACCTTGGCATAAATTATTACATTCGTATTAAGAAATACTAGGTCATTATCTTCCAAGTGACCCGAAGTACTGTCGACATGCAAATGCGTCCAACGGCGCAGATTGTTTTCAAAGCTCTATGGGGCAAAGAGCGATGTGCCCGCTAACAAATGGATCAGTTAGGGCCATTTTCATCTGTAACAAGTAGACGGAACTAAGCGGAAGGACTTCCAGTAAAAAAGATTGGTTACAAGCATTTAGAATACCATTGGTCTTCGTTGTTTGCTTGTCTAACTAGTATATATTCGAAGAAATCAGTTTTGTCATATTTAGTGTTCCGGTTTACTCATTAATATAAGCATCCTATAATTGAGCAATGAATTTTTGATACGATAAGTCGAGACGAGAAGGCGACGGGAAAGTAGAATATGCTATGGGAACAACATTGTGATTCTTAGACATTACGGGTAATCTTGCTTGCATTACATCAGTTTTGGAGAGACCTAGTTAGATGCACTTAAGATGTTAGTTAAGATAGTTAGATGCATAAGTTACTATATATCGCCTAGCGGTGCGCTCAAAATCTTTGATAGGTAAAGAAACGTGCAGGTGGTCCTATATATTAATCTTGGGCAACTCTAACCGGAACTGATGCAATCCGTACTGTGCATTTCGTATATACACCTCCGCAACGGTTCAGAAGATGTGACGTAAATAGTTTACTTGTTCACCCAAATCTTAATTTTAGAATTCCCGCACAATCAAATGCACGCCACATTTATTTGGGTTCGATTCGTAAAGTCAACTATCTGCAAGCACCCCTTCCACTATGTGATATGCCATGGGGAAGCAAAAACAACGAGCTTTCGTAGACCCTTTTAGCAAGTGATGATTTAGTATTTAATTAGAAGCTAGTTCTTAGACTACCAATTAAGCGGTTTCATTTATATGATTCATATACCTATTACTCAATTCCATATACCTATTATTCAACTATAGTTTAACAATACATAGGGCTTTTCCTAAACCATTGTTGTTTTTTTATTCGAAAAACCCTATCATATTCATATAATGGCCACTTCAGTAACATTCTTCAAAGCCAGCACTTTTACACTTTTCCTTCCTGATAATTAATTCTAATGTCGATAATGCGCAGTGAATTTTTCGTTATTATAAATTGCCATTAAATATTTAATTCGTCGGTAGCTTGCATCAGTACTCAACCATCAACTCTGTCACCTTCCCCTAGGATTTGATCTAAACGTTTCCTTGATTGGTTAAATATACCGTTCGACTTACTACAGCGATTCAAATTCATAAGCCAAATAATAAATAAAGCTATAATGTATAATCCACATAAAACATTTTCAGACAGATAACTTTAATTAATAACTAACTCTATTACCGATAGCTAAAAATCTATTTAAAACAAAATATAAATGTAGCGGACAATTTTTTAATACTTAATCTGTAACGGCTGAAGCAGGTGAAAAACACACCCGTTGCTTATTGGCAGTTACCTTTTAGGTAGCTAACGCTCTTTCCTTTTAACTGACTTAGATTTTACAAAGTCACCGATGGTGCCAGGAATTCAAGCGGCTTGGGTGGCGCAGGGCGATTAATTATGGGTCGCACTTTCTTTCCGTTAGCACGCCAATCATCTGGTCGCGACAGGTGGAATAATAAACGTTCCTGAAAAACAGAAACAGTCACTCTCTCAACGATAAAACCATGATCAACGGCTCGATTCATTCTGCGTATAACGCATCAACTTATATTCTGGCAAAAATCATATGTTGTACAGATACATATACACTTAAAAACTTTGGGCCTCTGTAGCATTAACTCACATTTATTAATGGATTTGTAAATTTTATAAAAAAAAAAAAAGAAGAATAGTCATAATATGCTAAGGATTCGAACAGATTAGCCATAAAGTAGACTTGCTATTGAATCAACTTTTCGGGACCAACCTGGATCAACTGAGCCGATTTTAGCGATAATACGAGCGTTTCGTGTTTGAGCATCGAATAGACGTTTAGACCTTGTACAGGCATAATGTTCATATGCCCTATCATATCTGTGGCAACAGTGATATTTCGTGGGGCAAAGTCGCTCTCGTGGACAAACAGGACTGACGGTCCCCATCCCCGACTATCGCAGAGCTCCTCGAGAAACCTAAAATCCAAGGATGTTCTCCGCTTTAATACCTAAGGTCGCCAAGAGCTTACACCTCTACATTACACAATCGGTGTAAATATTTTGAACTTAGCATGAATATTGGTGTTGATAAGCTTAGTAAGACCTGTATAAAAATATTTATAAGACTGAAAAATTTATACGACAACTTTTATAATGTTAAATTCACTTTACATGAAAAGAGGAAGCCCTATTTACATATACTGAGGACAATATAAATCATAAAACAGAATCAATGGCACTATCGCAAATGAATTGTATTTAGACTAGAAATATTTGTGCGTTAGATATCCTACTACCTAGAATGAATCGTACATACGTGAACAGCAACAATTTTTACAATACGGTACTAAGAAAGTACAATCTTGTCGTGCTGAAATTAGGTCCTGAATTCAAGCAACAATCAATGAAAAAACATGGTCATCAGGAACGGCATATCTAGCACATGTGGAAATCTTTGTTTAAATATCTGTTTCTACGTAGATACAGTTTACATTACAGTAGATACAGAGATAACATGACAAAAAAGCTTAACATTAGGCTGTTATAAACAAATCCTGTGAACTTTGAAATTGAAAAGCTTTTTAACTACACGCAGACAAAATTTAGCTGGTACATACTCCAGTCTTCCAAAAATTCCTGAATAAAAGCTGGTTGAGTTCCTCGAAGACATCTTTGGTCCCGAAAATCAACGCTTAGTGATCAAGTTTTTGTCCCTTGAAGGTCACGCACAGCGCTGCGGATTTTATCGACGATTAGCGAAGATATTAGGTAAAGGGGTTTGAAGCGAAAGCACGGTGATTTATGCGACGTATTAAGAACGGAGACACTACAGTGTTAAAGGCCAGCAAGAAGATGGCTGAATGTTGAGACCCGA
Organism: Varroa destructor; assembly: GCF_002443255.2. Lineage (NCBI taxonomy): Eukaryota > Metazoa > Arthropoda > Arachnida > Mesostigmata > Varroidae > Varroa > Varroa destructor. The sequence goes on from NW_019211460.1 coordinate 1,855,414, forward strand.
AAAACAAGAATACATTGCCGCAACTAAAAAGGGTTTAACAAAAGAAGAGCCTGATGTCTAAGGGCTATGTAACCCCTAACTGGTATTTTACAACGTAACGCATTAGAGAGTTATAACATAAATACTGTAAATACGGAACTGAGTAAATGTTGGTCCCTCATGAATGAATTTCATACAAAAACTCAACCACTGACAGTCGATTTTCGAGACTAAGAGATTTTTTTCTTCCTAAGCTCTTTTGCTCTACAATAAATTTAACCGATTTTCGATCGTATTTTTCTAAAAACTAAAGAATTTACCGCTTAAATTTCGTCTATTAGCGACATGTAATTGAAACCTTATTCAATATTAGTCTATCGAATTTGCCTGTAACAGCATAGTATATATGCATATATAATATATATATTAATTTTACCGCAAAGAGATAAACAGGGTTAATTGCGAATTGAGACGAAACAGCATGAACAATTTAAGATACCCGCATACAATTCGGTTTCAACATTTTGCCAGTAACTTGAAATTTTACGTTTTTACAGTAGATGAAACTCACTTGGTGTCGTCTGATGGCAAGGACTCGAGGCTATCAACGATATGAATATCGTTTTGAGCAAACTTACAAGTTAATGCCGATATCAGGCCACGGACACGTAGCATAAAAGGTAGCATAAAATAATATGTACGTGGACCTCTGCAAACCAAAATATAATTAGCACTTATAGACCATACATCAAACTGCACAATGTCGATGTTTTTAAGACCGAATTCCGGGAGCTATTCGTAGGCAAACAAAAGCGGCTCACTTAACTAAATAAACCACCTTATATTCGAACCAATCTGAACGTTAATAAGACTAACTGCCAGTTATGCGTACAAATCCACCTAAAATTTTTGATTACCTTCATAATTTAGTATCCGCAACTTTAAATTTTAATCTCATTACCTCATAATGTATTGATATAACGGCACAGACAGCATAACTATCAATCACTAAAAAACATCTACAGTAGTTCTAGCAGTGTTACTTGAGATAGCTCTAGCACTAACCTGGGTCCTAAAGCCCGACCTCCATTATGCCAAAGCGGGGATCGAATCGAACCGTGACGTGCACGTCCAGTGCCTTTCTGAGGCCATGGTTTCCGACCACCACCTGGAGTTAATCCAATACACAAACTAACTCTTTAAAAAGTTTTAATGCGACATCAACATATCGAAGTAATGCACTACATTTATTAAAATGATCGACAGAAGAAATAAAACCACAGTTAGGAGATTCAACATGGTATTTTTTTCTAGAGACGATGAAATAAAGTAATAACTTGAAACAGCAAATCATCTACAACATGTGAATTTGGTGTTATCTTTTTATATCAGGACACACACCTCGTTTCTCCTGCTTAGTCATCGCAAATGACCAATCAACGACTTTATACATTTTTTGCCAATATAGGTTCCAGTGTAGGATGTCTATTCGAGGAAACGCCCCAAACACCTGTAGAAAACAAAACATTAAAGTCACTTAGTTAATCAGTTTTCAAAAATGTGATTGTCTAACACAAAATCAGGCAGCAAAAAACATTTATAAAAATACGGCACGAAAAGGAAGGTATTAGTGTTTATTAAAACGGTCGACCTTATGCGTGCAATTTACTTTGAACATTTGTGTAATATTAGAACCCAACTAACTTTAGTTAAGACCTAACCTTCTGGCTGTTACGTTAAATTTTGGATCAAGAAATTGCTATTATAAGATTACTATGAATGCAGAGTATGCAAGTACCTAGAAGCAACTGACCGTTTCGATTGTTAAATTATAGAGGACATTGTAGCATTGGGTCTTTAAAACCATACTTGCCGCCTACTTAGAACATGAAAATTCATAAGAAACATGAAATGTTAAATTTTCTACGTTGGAAGAAGCACATACCTCAGGATGGAGGGAGACCGCTCCGCGTTTTGTGGTGTACGGGTCTTTTCCATCGAGAGTCTCTACCCAAGCCTCCAATGGCTCATGATATAAAGGTATCTGACTGCAGTCGGTCAACGAGCTATATGTAAATTGTTGGTCAGTCGAACTGATGGAGGTTTGTTCTGTCGATTTTGGGAGTAAGATAACAACATTTAATAACCATTACCTTATGTATTTGAGAAAACAAGTATTTAAATGAAAACCTCCATAGCTTAATAAAATAAGGGAAATCTCCTGAAAAATTCGCTAAAACAAGGTATCAAAGTTGGCTTGTTTCACACTTATTAGCCGAATTTGATTGCCCATATGTGATTCTTATTTATAATTATTCAATTCAATCAAATTTAAAGTAAAAATCGTTTTCAAAAATCAATTCTCATTAACAAAGCTAATTACATGTCTAACAAAATCTAGCATTATACAATAAGGTAAACAATAGGGTTCGGAAAGACAAATTTGCCTGGATGATTAATAAAAGATACGGCTCACTAGTATTAAATACCAATTATTAAGAAGTTCCAAGCGAAAACAGAACATTATTTCATATATGAATTGTAATAAATAACATTGTCCATTTAATTAAGGGCAGATAGATACAAATTTTTGCTACTATAGCCATGTAACCTGAACTAAATCCACGCGAAACATCACCGACTAACCTTGTCATCTGTTACGAGTTATTAAGTTATTTAAATATTTAATATAGACATCCATCATATTTATACTACTGGCTTTACGATCATAAACAGCCTGACTGGACAGCACCAATTATAAGAGAACAGACTACATAATCTAAAAATTGTATTTTAAAAGTTGCGGAAAAGTAATTTACTGCGCATAAATAAACTCAATTCACATTACTACGTGTTTTTTTTTTTATTACACCATAAATCTAAGATAAAGAGGAAAACCGAAATGCTTTTATGAAGTTGTATAAGTCAGGTAGAAGTAGAGGTGTACGCGACTGGGGAACTGACCTACGGTAATAACATGCAGAAGTTAAGAGACATATAACGAAATATTTAATGTAAAGGGACAAAAAGGATATGTAACAAGCTCTCAGAGTTATATTACATAAATTTTCTAACATATACGTTTTTTAGGTAGTTCGGGTTGGAATAACTCGCTAATATATAAGACGCTGCTAGGTAATCGGACGTATTAATTTACCCTTGTCATCTCCAGAAGCTTTGGAATCTGTGGAAAATCTTCTGGAAGCGGCTAGAGGTCTTAAAATCGCGTTTTTGCACCGCGCGATAGTTGCACGCACCAAAGTCGCCATATTTGTTTACAATTAGGTGAGCCCCAGTGCTAGAAGAAGGTTGGACAAACATTGCATAGAAGGGTACCTGCTAAGGTGATATTCACCATACGGAAACATCTATTGACATTAAATCAAAACAAGAGCAATATTACGTTGAGGTTGTACCTGTATGGTTAGCTTACATTCTAGCAATAGACTGCAAAAAAGCTGTGTAAAAATTGTTCCTTTGCAGCAAAATTTACTTTAACAAAAAAAAAAACTAAATATAGCTCAACAAATTATTGCTGAAATATGAATGTGAGATAGATCGTTTTTTTTCGAACATGGTGGCATGATAATTTTTAAATTTACAACAAAACAATAATTAATGTGTCACAAATATTTCTTGTGACGATGTCTACCAGCAAACGTTGAATCAGAAAATATAGGTTTTAGAGGAACTATTTATTTCAATCAGTAACTTAGAGATTTATTATTACTGGCCCTTTTTTTTATAAAGCATTTTAGCAGGAATATGGTACTCGATTCAGATTTTCTAATGTTTTACTGAATGAATTAAATAAAGGTTCATAAACTTCCACCTCGTATAGATAGGTATAGAAAATCTTAGACATATCGTGGCGTGTAGAGCACTGTTTAAGGTATAGCCAATTCAGCCTGTGTGAAAAATTTACATGCCTCCAATGTACAGCAAGAGCAAGTAAATCGTTGCGCTTTAACTATACTAGTGAGCTTCAGCTTATTGACTGCAGGAATTAATGTCGAACTATTTGGTGCGCTGTAAGCAAAATACAATCTATACACAAGGTACGGCATCCAGATGGAAACTTTTTTATGCTTTGTTTCTTAGACAGTATCTAAATAAAAACAAATATTTTAACAAAACTATTCATATGTGCTAGAGGTTTTCCCGACTATCATGTCTATTTAATAAAACTGCCTTGCACCACGATTACACCTTCGATTCAGAACTTAAGCCACTAAACAGTCAAGTTCAAAATTCTTCTTTTTATTCCGCGGATAGTTTTCTAATAGTAACGATATGTCTATATGCAAGAATCCAACGGAAATACATTTTGGGATAGGTGGAAACCAGAAATCTCAAAATTGTAAAAAAAAAAGCTAAAAAATCCAAACAGCCTAAGAAGTATGAAAAGCGCGAGAAATATCAAAAGCATTAACTGGTAGAGTTTGTCTGAACGACCCAATTATTAACTGATACGATCGTTAGTTTCTCTATCAAAATCTAGGTATATCAAAAATGGCCATTTTGACGAATTCTGAAGCTCTTTAAATATAGACTTCATTGAAAATCGTCTGATTTGCCCCATGAAAGTCCTCTTCGGTTTTATAAACAGCCGCATGAACACTGGCTCGTAATGAACTATGTAGCTCGTAAATTTTTAAGGAAACATACATTTTTAGTCTCAGTGAAGGTTCATTCAGCCCGGAAAGGTTAACTAATAGGCGTTCTTGGCTTAAAATTCGAACACGACGCCCTGCTATTTTCCCTTTACCTACTTATTGTGTTTATTTCCATATGTCATTCAGAAGTTCTATTTCCTTTATAAGCCCTTTATTTTTGCATCGTGCAATGAAGTAAATTTAAGGTCAAGTCCAAGCTACAAAGATAAATGTTCCAGGTGCATCTTTGACATATACTTTAGTTGCCTTCTTGTTGCTCTCAAATGGCTGCCGAAAAAGCCCGAGATATCTGCGCTTTGTACAGCGGAAACTCTATCGAGGATGTATCAGACCAAATGGCCAGGTATAAAAGTCGAGTCTTAAACTTGGAAGATGTCTGCCACCTCAGTAAGCATCGTGATGTCGATAAAGACTTTGGGTGGCAAGCAACTCGTTAATTGGCCGAGAAAGTAAGCGGCTGCGAACAATCGACTACCATCAGGCATCTTGAATATATAGAATTTGATCAAAAGTTAGAACCTAGGTATGCCTTAGACTGAGTGAAGCGCTCAAAGGAACACGGCCTTTTATCACAGTTCAGGGTCTCACTGGCTGCCGGACAACAGCAAGAGATCCCTACACGGAATTGAGTCCTGGAAACTGGAAAGCGTTTACGCTCGATTTCGATTTCAAACGACCACATGTCTCTCAGTGTAGAAGCCAAATATGTTACCATTACACTATCACAGAAATTGTCTAGCAGAAAAGGATCTATACACTATAAAATCGTTGAGAACACCAAGACGATCACTTAGGATCTGAATATAGCTCAGTTGCATCGGTTAAATCAAGCGATCTAACAACAAAGACGTGATAAATAAAGCTAAGTCATCCTTTTCCGCAACAATGCCAGGCCGTACATAGCAAAGATTGTGAAAGGCGCTTTGCAAGAAGCCAAGTGTAAGGCTTTTTGTTCCAGCCATAATTATATTCAATCAGACCTTCCATATATGGATTACCACTGGTTATTATAATACGGAGTATTAAAATCGGTCCGTATATACATTGTTGGAACTCTCCCGTTGATATAAAAATGTCTTGTATCCCGCGTGAGAAAAAAGTGTAAAAAGCACGAATACGTGCTCTTTTACTTGCATTTTTGGAAAAAAAACTGAAGTCAGTTTCATCTAAAAAAAGTTCTAATAATTATTAAATGCAACTCTATAGAACGACTTTGGGCACTATTGAAGGACTTCGCTCCGGGCACACCGATGTGTAATGTCGAAGACATTTTCTAATAAGCTAATGAACATCAGAAAAAAAATGTCTGAGCGTTACAGGATGCGATTTTATTAGACTTTTAAGCTTTAACCAACAAGCTTTGTTCCACTCTTGCGGTATACGGTTTGTGGTATAATGTTGTAGAACGTATCATTCTGTCCTGTTAATTATATTGTATTGTTACATATAACTCAGCATAACTACTGTTATTCTCTCACCATTAGTGAAGATCACCGTTCTGGTTATCATTGAAGATCTCTGTTTGTAATCGACCAGAAATGCTTGCTTCCGCACTCAGGTACGACCCAGAACATTTTTCCTAAATGTGAAGTAGCATATTTTTTGCATATTTTTAGTTACGTAATAAAAGATATCTTCATCCAATGCGCAGCTAGGGATGTAGTTAGGATCCTACGTACAGTATCCTGCACAGTATAGAATGCAACACGTGCTTATTATCTGTAAACGCCTTCAACTGAATTCTGCACGCCGCAGCAATTAATTATAAAGTCAGCTTCTATAGAGCAATGCTGTGAAAGCATTCAGAGATTGCAGTGGCAAGCCAGCGAGGCATTAGAAAGACAAATTTGTTAGGGCAAGGTAAAAAAAAAAGGTAGCACAATCTCTGAAGAACACAACCAATTTACCAACCCTCTCTCTGCACGAATCGTCAAAGTAATATCTTTAGGTATACCCGAGAACTATGACGGTAGCGGGATATTCACACGGCGGAATAACATCATTTCTTAAAATTTACGCAAGGACAATCTTTTGTATTGACACCAAGCGTTTGAACGAATAAAATCCTACCAGATAGAATTCTCTATCGTGTTAGAAATATAAGCATGGACGTCTGCGCTATAATATTATAACTAGATCTACGCGTGAGCTGCACCTCGTGCCGGTTGATATATGATTATTACATTCTCGCGTGCGTATGACTGCTGGTTAATTTAATAGCCTAGAGAAACACGTATATACCTACTAGTGTTAGGTAATCGAGGTTTGAATCTAGGCGTAGACATGCTTGGTTTCCTGTTCAAAGGCCGATTAAGTTTTTTGATGGAGTGCTTAACGGTAGTGCGGTGCGCAAAACTCAAAAGATCCAAAAGATAGTGTTATGCTGTACCAAAAAGACGACGGTCATTTTTGCAATAACTCCGACCGCAAGTAGGGTTATTTCTTTGTTGCGGGTAGGCCTTACGAGAAGGCTCTTATAAAATTTAATCATAGTCATCTAAAGAAGAATCGAACATAATCATGTCTAAAAAAATTCAGGAAGCTTTCTTAAGATCTGTGGTACGCGTGTGGTACGATTCGTTGCCACAGGATACCCGTTCTCAGCTATAAAGTGCCCATGCCGCTAATTGAAAAGCGTGCGGTATGGGTCACGATACCATTAAGGTACCATATTGTGTCGCGCGAGCGCGATGTCAGCCACTTGGACAAGTCATTTAGATTAATTGTGACCGGGATAGCAAGCACATATGTACAAAGGTAGCAACCGTGACACTTACCGGTCGATTTCATATTGGTCTGTGTATCATGCCTGATTGGTACTGATCGGTTAGGCTTTTTTCAGTTGCCCACTACATCCGTGGATCCTACTCTCTCGTTCCATACCTTCGTTTCACAAAAACCGAGAACATTTTTGATATTGGACACCGCCGCTATTTAATCACCCATAGGTTTCTTCTTCTTTTTGCCGCAGGGTTTGCGATTGCCTGCGTTAGATTTTCCTTTGCAAAATACATGCTTACTCGTCGAACGTATGCAAATTACGGCGTATGAAATAATGATTTCATATTCAGTTCAATGAAAAGCGATCGTTATTTCGTTACTTAATTGGCTACAAGTAACAGATGTCACAATGGCGGGACAGTTTGAATTAGACCACAATGGTCCGCGCTCACAGTAAGTGGCCCACAGATCCTCCCGGTTCATTCTAACTATATCGGCACCATTTGTACCGTGTGTATCTGAAGCATGCGCCGTCGGCTCGTGTCATGATGACGATGGTGCTGGTAGTCGAATAGCAGCAGTTGTCGTAGTCATTGTCGTCGTCATGAGGAAAGGGCGACAGCAGCAGAGGCAAACGGCCAGGCAGCTTGGCCAGGTAGAGTGGCAGTGAAGCAGGAAGGGAGTCTTGTGGCGCCAGCCTTCGTATTCTATTTCCCTGTAATAACAATAATAATCATCATCATTGCCTTAGTAGCAGTAGTAATAATACTGCTGAGTCGATGGAGATGTTCGTCGTTAGCATCGTTGTCGCCATCCGCTTGCCGTAATCACGGTGGCCGTGTCGAGTCGTTCGTTGATTCTTTTCTTGTTTCCTCGTTTGCTTGGCTTGACTGGCTGCGCTACCGGGCCTGCGCTAATGCGCCAGTAGTGGTGGCTTATAATGTTTTTGTTGTCGCAATGCCTGTTTCTGTGTCACTGTCGTTGTCGCCACTGTGGCGGTTCCTGCTGTTGGTTGGCTGGTTGGTAGGTTCGTTCGTTCGTAGTTTCGGTTGCTCATCCGCCCGCTGCTGCCGCTACTATCGCCATCGCCATCGTGCTCACTGCTGCTCGTTGGTCTTTCTAGTTGATCGTCTACAGCTCTCTCGACCGACCAACCGACCGAGCGGGTTTTGTCTCGGCTGCTACTGTGTTTTTGCGTTCGCGGACTTTCGTGCCAGCGGCAACGGGAATAACAGCGGTGGCGCTACCGTTACTACGGCGGCCACTATGTTTAGCACTGTTCCTGCTGCTGCAGCGGCAGCGGCAGCGGCGGTGGCGGCGGCGGCGGCGGCGGCGGCTGATGCTTTTAATGACAGAATAGTGTGCAGTAGCTCCGTACGAGGACGTCGTTGTTGTCAAAGAAGGAACAACAACGACGGGCTTCACTCCGATTGGCCCCGATAGAAGTCGCTCGCTAGTTTCACACCATCGCTAGCACAATTGTACAACAGCTAGTAGGTCGAACTTCGATGATCACGGATGGCCAGACTGCGCCATGCTTACGATATTTGTGTTAACATGATCATTATGACGATACGGTGATACGAGTGATGCCTGCTTATCGATTTACGAACAAGTGACGCCGATAATTGTGATGATGAGTGTCATGCCGCTAAGCATAGTTGGCTAACTAGCGAGTGAGTTACTAACAGTTGGTGACGATGACGGCAGTAGCTTTCCTGTAAAACGACGACAACGGAAACCGCTTTTTGCACCGCACCTAGAACGACTGGAATTATAACGACGAGCTCTAATCCAATCGCTATTATTATATAAAGATATTCCGTATAATTCTAATTTACGTAGTTCTTGGACAACGACAACATTGTTATTGACCTCGCCGCCGCCGCCGCCGCCGCTGCTGCTGCCGCCGCTGCTGCTGCTGCTGCTGCCGCTGCTGCTGCTGCTGCTGCTGCTGCTGCTGCTGCTGCAAGTGGCGATTTTCTTGCTACGCTTTTTTTGCTAAATAATCTTGAGTAGCGTCAAAGTTCAATCCAGATGAATTTTTTTCAAACTAGAGCGTCCACGAGCAAGCGACGGGGGCAGTGTTCTACTTACACTAGGAGATTGTGGCATTTGCCAACTTTCGGCTACAACTCTCCGTTCAATAAATAGATACTGTGTCAATAGTTTGATGCGAGTGATACCTTCTAGCATCTAGTTTGTGACGATAATGAGTTACGATATTGTGTATCTCCGTGTATTGTCATGCCGTGATATACTATCGCAGGTGCAGTGCTACAGTCCGTCATTGTTTGTTTCTTAACAATGGATAAAGTGGAGCTAGTCCGAGAAAAGCAACTGTTCTGCCACCTAAATTCGAGCGCTAGAATGATGACGGCACCGAAGACGACAAGACTGCAGGTGGGCGATGAACACGTGAAGGGGGGATTATGGCGCGCTGTGTCCAGTGACTGGTGGAATACTGTGAATCGTAATGCTGGCTGAATTTCTTGATACACCACAACAAATGAATGTGATTGATTGAAGGCATATTTCAGAACTCATAGTACAAACACTAAGCGACTGTACGAGGCAGACATAACTTAGCAGCACACTTTTGGCTTGTACAAGGCTAAATCCTCTTTTTGAGGGACTGAGACGTACATTTTGTACACTCACAATGTAAATTGCAGATAGCCGAAAATGTACACAAGCTCTGTGTACAGTTTCCTTTTCGCAGTGAGTCGCTGCTTTCTTCTCATTCTACAGTGTTATTCAATTGGAGCACTTCACATCGCTTGCTTTTTTCAATTGCGTTTTACAGGAAACGGAATTACGTTTAGCTCAAGCTTTAAGAGTGAATATCCCAGCTGGCAAAGAATCTACAGAATTTGTACTACCTTCTATTTGTGATCGTCATATAAAGGAAAGCCTCCAAATTGAACAATCGGGTCCTTAGCGAATTTATTATACCTTTTAACCCTTTTTGTATATGTAATGATTAGGCTGCCATGTATACCCTGCACGTACTTTTTACAGTTATAAAAGCGCTTATAAGGTATTTCTTAGGGTTGGCTAATAATTTATATCTTTTGTGTGAAGTTATTGTATGCATAGGGTTATGGTAGAGCAATTTGGGCCCAAATTTATTTAACGCTATCCTTGATAGACATCGGTTGCCAGGGGAAAAAGTATTCCACTGTATTTACCGGATACACCTATATTTTCATAAAGTCGACTTATATGGATTACTAATGAAAGTGTAGCTAGACGGACCATCAATCACTTCGTACAAAGAAGTCAGCTATTCCACGAGGTTAGAGCGAAAGTGCTTGCTTCCTAAAAGAAAACTGTGATCTTGGCTAAGACAAGTTTCTAAGATTCTGCCAGTGATCCTGAGTCGTCTGCTATTGGTCCTCATAAAGTTTCGCCGAGCAGTGCGAAGTCGCGTTCTATTCTAAGCACTGGCACAACAAAAAGTTGTACTCTGTACGAGAGCTGAGGGGCACTATGATAATACGTACAGTTCTCCAAGTTAGTCCAGTCAACTTTCTCACTCTAAAATTTCTGTAACTGTCGTGGTTACTCATGATTCAGGTATAAACAATACTCGATCCATGACCGTAATTGTCCAAAATGTGACGCATGTGTCGGTAACCTTGTTTAGTCTTAACAATGTGCTGTGCTAATGCGATTGCCAAAATTTATTTTAAAAACAATCACATATGAGCAGAAAAGTACAATATCCTACTTGCTATATATATATATATATATATATATATATATATATATATATATATATATATATATATGAGAGAGAGGGGGAAAAAGAGGGTTGCATCCTGAGGCCAGTTTCCATTTTTATGCCAAGTAAGAATTTGATATCACTTGGTTCCATATATACGCGAAATGTGGTGGCCCACATAATTATATTTGATGCCAGCCTACATGGCGCCGATGTGGATATATAATATTATATTCGTCAGCGTACTTATTTCTGAAAAATGTGAATTTGTTACGGAAAACGTAGTCTTGGGACCAGTGCAGTGGTACTGGACATATGAGCTGATCATTTTTATTTCTTGCAGATGTAGACAATGGACCACATTCTATTTGTATAGATGGTTTTGTCTTTTTCTTAATGATCCTTGAACTACGAGTTGTCGTGGTCTTATTTAACGTTTCCAGAGCCTTCAAGCTCTGTGAAGGTTATCCGCGTCTCGCCTGTATCTTCAATAAATTATAAGGATTTTACAGAAGGAAGATGCAATCGAGTAGGTTTTCTAAACTTTTTGTTTTATTACTTTATTATGTTTCGACGGCTCATTCCCGTGGATATGAAGTGCGCCTTTTCTACGCGAGGTAGAAAAGCCTGTTTGAGGTTTTAAGTCTAGACTAAAACGCTTCGCGTAGGATACTTTTGTCTTTGTAATGTTCAATGCTTTTTCGGTCTCTGATTAAGCTTCCACGAAAGATCTTAATTTCAGAAAGGCAAAAAGAATAGTACTGCTAATCATATCAAGTTACTCCGAGCTTTATCAGATGGAATCTAGTAAAAACACTTATGAAGTTCTGCCATATGTGCAACGCATCAGTTCGAAGGTTTTTGGTCGTTAAATAATTTCTTTTTTAACCGGCCCTTGGGCATAACTTTTGAATTAGGCAAAAAGTAATAAAAGGAGCATTTATTTAAATGTTGAATTATTTCTTCCTTTCATGAGAAGCCTATGTTTTTCTGATTGCAGCGTACGCCTTACTCCTCGTCACACACTTATGTACAATAGAAGCTCGGCGACTTTGACTTGGCGTATAGCTCTGCATGAACATCGCCATTAACTAAGGCTTCTATGTTTATTATCTATTTGCAAATAAACATTACCTCAAATAAAAAAGAGATAAGCATAAGTTTATTATCTATATTCCATTGCATAGTAACTTTACGCATCATGCTACGCTAGGCCATAATCATTTAGTTCCGATGTGTTTACTTGGACCCATAACATGCTGGCGCTAACAAGAACGCTATTATCTTATATAATTGAAACAAATTCACAATAGACTTCATTGACTTCATAGACAATGCATTTTTTGAACGAGTTCTTGCGTAGAGGCACGTAGCGTTGCGTATCGTAGAGTAGCTGTGATTTCAAGATCCCCATGAGAAATCATCATGAACTATAAAATCCTATTTCTAAAGCCTATTAGGCGGTTAAATAGCAACCATAACACACAGTGTGTAGCTACACGTTTTTTTAAGTAATTGTCTTTAGACAACGTGGAAGCTCGTAGACCTCATGCTCGGCAATACATAAATTTACGTCGAATCCAGAAGGATTAGGGCAGAACAGCCCATTTGGGATTGTTCTTTATTCGTAAATCTAGCATATGCATAGTCTGTATTATTATATATAAGGATGTCGCCGACATGTTTCCGTTCAGTTAACGCTACGACCGAAAACAAACCGTGATAAATGATCAGCCATTATCACCATGAATACGCTTGGCGAAATCATTGTGTAGAAAAACAGGCTACCGGTCAATAGAATAGCAATTACGATATTCCTACCTGAATCGTTAGACAATTAAGATAAAATTGAGGTTCTAGATACTTACTATTTGACCTTACTATAATTAATCGTTTATTTAAACGTAACATTTGATTGCTGCTTGTGAGCTTACCGGTCAGATAGGGAAAGCCAGTGTTTCAGGCTGACCAAACGCAGGATTGTAGATAACATTTAAAAGATATTAAGTAGCTTCTTTGTACATATGGACGTGAAAGTATATTACCGATACTAGAGAGCATCGCATAAATCTTTTCCGTAACAATTCGTTAACTAACATGTCTTATTGGCCATGATAGGTGAAGCGCAGATTATTGTCAGCATCTGGATTTTATTGCCAACTTGTCACCTAATGTTCGAACGACGAAAAGCCAGCGACGGACTCGAAAGTCCAGCCAAGAGAGATAAAAAAGCACATCTTTAGTGCCATGTCTGTCTGGTGGTCCTTCCGTGTGTCGTTCGCGCGCTTGCCTTTACATGTGGTACATGACAAGAAAGGCAAAACCCTATCGTTGGCACATAACGATCAAATAGAGGCCGACATTGGTTGTTGCGGAAATGAGTATTCATAAGCAGAAGCAACACATATAGTCCGTACCTAGTATAAAGTAATAGAATAAAGAAGAGTGTAAAGGACTTGTTGATTGTTGTGGCTTCGTTGTTGAACAGATGCTTGTTCTTATGAGGTTTTGCGGTGTTTCTCGTCATTGCCGAACTTAGTAGTAGGCTCACCCACATGTTCATATCTTGTTATAGTAATAATAATGATAATATGCTGTGTGGTAGTAGGCATTGTTGTGCCCTGTACGCTCGGATGCGCTCTGGGAAGAAGATTCTACCTACCTAATGCAATGGCCGATCTGCAGCCACTGCACCGACATCAACTACCACCTCAACGCCAAAAGCCTAGAACGAACACCATCAATGGCGCCAACAGCAGCATGGTAGACCACCTGTACATTAGTTGCGAAGGCAACGGCGGTAAGCTCTGACTGCCCCTATTACACGACCATGTCTAAGGCAAGAAACAACAGAAAAAAATTATAAACGTTTAGTTTCGGTGTATCTGTGTGTCTTGTGGAAAGAGCTCATGTTTATTGGTCCTGCAGTCGTTCATTGCAACTCAAAAAAAAAGTAGTCTTGTTTTTTGTCCATTTTTATATACACATATGTTTCCATCATGAATTCGATCAAAAATGGTCTATTGCTTTAATGTCTGTATTTGACACAAAATCAAAACATCTTTAAGTTTATGAATTTTTTTGTAGCCTTTGGTCGACATTTTCAGTTTTCGTAGTCTATAGTGAAGATGGTGTTTCGAAGTGTTTACCATATTTGCGTAATTCACCTTCTAGATCATACGGCCTCGAAAGACAATACTGAATCATTTGTTCTTAACAAGGCCAACATCTGGATGTGGAAATTTATTACAAATGTTTGAATCGATAAAGCTGAGCTCAGTGGGTAAAAGGATGGCACTAATCACCGAAGCCGGTTTATTGACACATACCGCAATCGTATAACCTCAAACATTCAATATTCAAATAAAGAAAGGGATAAGACAAGTGATCATAAAGCATTTTCTACCTGGCTACCCGCTTTATTTCGAATCCTAGCCGATAATCATAAGCATATCCACTGGTTGGTAAATGGTAATAATCGATCGTAGCATTGATAAACGAAAAATGAGATTCTTCTGCTTAACGAACAAATGATCTAGTTTATATAAACAAAGCGTAATTAGATTTGGTCTGCCTACAGTTGTATTGTGATCGTTTTTAGCTGGCACCGCTTAGACACTCGCTGTCCTTCGTTTTGTCTATTGTTCTGCTGATCGCGTCCGTCCGTCGGTCCGTGCGTCAATGATGCTGCTATAGCGTCCCCATGTAGAGACGGGCTATAACAGGCTCTTATTCTGCGTAAAGCTACCACAATAGCGGAGATAGGCATTAGTCGATGCCGTTGGCTTTATATGACTTAGGGCTTCGTTGGCAGATACGCGCGCCGTGGGTCGATCTGCGCCTGCGTCTGTGAATGAGTGTTACCGGTCTGCTTCCCGTCCGCCACTGTCTTTTATGTGGCTTTTCCATGTTGTTTCTATGAGGTGCGTGTCTCTCTCTCTCTCTCTCTCTCTCTCTCTCTCTATCTCCCTCCCTCCGTCGGTCGGTCCGTGTGTTTCCCCGCCCCTGTCATCAGCCGGGCTCAAGCGCGCCAGCCGCGCATCTATTCGTCGTTCTCGTTGTTGTCGCTGTGCTCTTACCTGAAAGCAGCAGTATCAGCCGATGCTGATGCTGCTGACAGTAGCTACAGCGACAGCAGTGGAAGCAACAGGCCTCGTTACGGACGACGCTGGTGGCCCTGATGATGATGGCGACGATGATCTTGGTGATGGTGGCACACTGGCGAGAGAGCCGACTGTGACGATGAGATGCTGACGCTTATAACGGAGCTGATCGTCTGGCAGACCACGAAGGGACGAAGTTAGAGCAGGGGGTTGTCTTGTCCTGTTTCTCCTGGCATTGTCGTCCTCAGATTCGCACTGATTGTAAGTCTTGAGACGAACAAATTTCTCCAACCAACTCCAAAGCATCATCACATCACAACAATCATAAGCGTCGTCGTCTTAATCCATCATAATAATGCCAGCATCGTTATCACCAAAGGCCTAGTTAGTTTAGAGTGATCATGTGGCGGCGTTGAGAACATCGCCGAGATAAACGCGCCGTTCAGTGGTCGAGAACGAAAACGACAGTAGTAGCAGCGGCAGCCAACGACGACTGAGACAGCAGAGCTCAGCCCAAGCCCGACCAGAACAGCCCCCACTGACAAAAACAGGAAGGGGAAACACCAGAGCGCGCTGACACGATGCGCTCTGGTCGTTGCTGCTATGCGTTTTCAATCTCTCTCACTCATCCCTGATTTTTGTTTTTCATTGTCGAAAATGCTACTGTTCCTACTGTCGTTGTCGACGTGCTATTGATCCTATTGTTGTTACTTATTTGTCAAATTCAAGCAAACAAAATTGTGAAAGGACCACCCTTAGACATACGAAATAAACCATAAAGAGCTCGAGCTTTTCCGCTAACTAAGCCAATACATTCTAAGAAAGTTCTCGAAATGCGTTCCAGAACATTTTCCACAATATCTATACTAAGTAGAAATTGGCTAGTATATGAATATTCGTTCGTCCGCTTTATCGAAGCGCAGGAGGTTACTCGTTAGGACTCTTTAACATACAGCTTTCCATAACTGACTGCCACCTGTTAAGCGGCAATCATGGGCAAAATTTTTGTTTCATTGAAAGGTAGTCCTTCCTGTCTTCCTCTTTACGTTGTGTCCTTTGCAAATTTAAAATTACCTGACATTACGTGACGCAAATTTTAAACCAGACAGAGCTACTACTAATAATAATAAATAATAAAACGTTCATGCTGATGCTTCCATAACGGCGCTCGAACAAAAATAACGTCGTTACTTTATATAAATATTGCTTTGACATCTTCTCTGAAATAGATTAAATCCTTTTATAGATTACCTCACTTTATAAAGTGAGATAAATTGGATAGATCCGGTTCTGAGCTACACGAAGAATCGAAGTTGAAAAAATTGTGGTGGAAAAACGTTATAAGATTTTTCCTGTGTAAATAACTTACATAGGTACAGCAAACGATGTTCAAAAGTGAAATGAGTGCGACTTGCCCGATTGAGATCGGTTGCGTCAATGGGGAAGACACATTACTACCGCTGTGCACAGAGGCAGTTTAGCACTATCTGCTTACAACCGAAGAAAATTAATTTCTTGATTATTTTTAATAATTTTTTTATCATTTTTTTGGGATGTCAAACTGATCATACGTACAATGTGGGTCTAGATGTAATATTAACGGAGTTTATGCTGATAATATATTACCAGCAACTTAGCTGTTTCAACCTACTTGAAGGAAGATTAATAAACGTACAAGTAGGGAGAGTCGTGGGGGTAAAGAAAACAGAGATCGGCCACTCAAGTACTACCTTGAATAACGAGGAGACATTAGTGCCGATTCTTTTAAAACTACGGGAAAATAGCTGAGCTGCTTAACATCGGCTTTCCCTATAGCGACTCAGGTTATGTAAGAACGAATGAACCGATAGGCTAGTCTTCCGTAAGCTTATTGAGGACGAAAAGATTATAGCTTTGAATTACTAGTCAGTGTACGTGCTACGAGACAAATCAAACTTGAAACATTTTATATCGCAGAACTTTTAGTGCAAACTATCTCTTGAATCAAAAAGCACTTACTCTTAAAAAAATCAATATTTGCCATTTTGTTTTGTTGTACAGGGCACTGAAGCAATGCAATATTTTTGATCTCGAGGACGAAGAACCATATAACATATTAAATCATAACTGGTAACTGTAACATATATAGGCAATGATGATGAATGAACCAAGGTCTCAGTTCGTCTAATGGCTTTTCTCATAATTAAAGCTTCAAAACATCTGTACATTGAGGTGCTACTTTGACTCAAAATTTATTCTTAGCTATCTGCTCGCCAGTTAACTGCATCTTTTTCAACAGTTTTTAACAAAAAAAAAAAAAAACACCTCTGCTGTGAGTAAAATACCTCGAATCTTCATCTTGAAGAGCAATTATTAGGTAATTTTCATTATGAAAAATACGTTGATTCAATTTATTTATTGGAGTTTACTTTCTTAAACGACAAATGCTTCTGTTGCAGTCCAGTATGTCAGAGTTGCTGGATTCTGGGTCATGGAAGAGTTCATTGTGAACGTTAATTCGGCGCTGGCAGAGGAAATGCCTGCAGTATTCTGTTGCTGTGTATGTAATGCTACTATTAAAAGCGATGATGATGTTTAGATCTCGGCACTGCTGAAATACACCGTGGTAAACTCCTGTTCAAAAAGGATGTGATTTTCCAGGTAACGAGATATTGTTAAAAAGTTGTCATTAGAAGTTTTTAGTTAATTGGCGATACTTGTATGTAATTAATGCGACGGTATCTTGTCCTGAAAGCACCAGTATAGGTTGAACTCACTACAGATATCACGCATCTATCGTTTCTTTCACTGTGATATGACTAAATGTTTGGTGCCTTACAGCACATGCTGTATTGTTATATGCTTACCGAAAACGTACATCAATTAAAAAAAAAATACTAAAAATAGAATCGTCACATGCGCTATACAAATATATGCATTGTGCGAACTTTATACAAGTTCGAAAGATTAAGCTTCGCCGTCGCTGTACAGATATATGTGATCAAATACAAAGGTTACTGAAGTAGTTCGAAGTTCGATAACATAACGAAATAATAATAATTATAAATGTTCAAGGTTCTACGTCCGGTTCTGTCTTAGTTAAGCATTACTTCGAACGATTGGCTCTTAACACAGAATAAAGTTTGTATGCGGCCAGCTTCAAACACGCAACTGCACCACTTAGTTTGTTTTGAAGGCAGGTGAAAAGGCAGACCGTACCATTTATAGTTTACTTAGTCTACTTGGGGCATCGTGTGCTGCAGAGAGCCACCGCTGTCTTCGTATCTTTTACAACTTTTAGCCTCATTTGATCCCTTCTCGACAAGAACATGCGTGAATCTCGACCGACCACGTAAAGTCGTCTCATGTGATCCTTTATGTCAGCGGGTTTCGACATAGGCCACCGGTACTATCGGCACCCGACGAAATTTAAGATTTGTGTCCTGGGGCGCGTTAGACAACACAAACATCTAATTGCGAATACCAAATGGAATCAGGCGTCTGAGATCGATGAACGACACCTCTTTCAGAGTAAATGCGCGTTACTTAAGCCGAGCGTACGCCGGTTAAATCGGTTAAAGGAAAAAGGGGACAGAAAGCATTTACGTTGGCTTCAAGGAGCAGCAGTATCAGTATAATAAGGGCAACCCTTATCGTTGGTAACAATAATAACCATCGTCACATACATCGATACGTGTTTAGCGTCCACAAATTTCGAGCTGCTTTAATTGGGGAAGGTATTAACTCATCAAGTCTAATACCCATTTTGGATGACCACGTTCTCCATGTTCTAAGCGAAGCTTCTATAATACCCTGTACTAAAAAGTGCCGGTTGATTTTTTTTGTGTTTGAAAATTGAAATCGTCATAATTTTCACAATATTTTAAAGTAGATTCCCTTATCGAATCAATGCGTCTGCTTTAAGCGAATAAGTACGGAAGCTTTCACTACCGATAGCGTTGCAGCCATCAAGTGACGCGTGAAAGGACTGGAAAGCA
This sequence comes from Varroa destructor, assembly GCF_002443255.2. Taxonomy (NCBI): domain Eukaryota; kingdom Metazoa; phylum Arthropoda; class Arachnida; order Mesostigmata; family Varroidae; genus Varroa; species Varroa destructor. The sequence continues at coordinate 1,874,597 of NW_019211460.1, forward strand.
ATAGCAGTAACCGTAAAATCATTCCCAATTTTGCAAGCTCAGTCTAGCATAACTAAAGTAATTGTTCTGCCGCATTCATATTTAGCATCGTATAGATTCCAGTATTAATGGTCTTACTATTACATTATAAATATACTTTGTTTTAGCTGAAGTTGCCCTTCTCAGCAACTGCGGTACGTATCTTTAGCCAAGGTAATGTTACTAACTTATTTTTGGTTTTATTTATACAATTTAAGTAAGCTGTATGCGGGCAGCCAGGCCTTACGAAGATTGGTACTGACAAAAACTGGATAGAATCAAATATTTAAGAGGCAGCCCACACTGCAGAACCTGACGAAGATCAAAGAAAGGCACAATAGAATCAAGAACAAGATTTTTTTTATATCTCAAACCTGATTTTCTAACCTTTGTGTGAATCTTATATCTTAACCTTATGCTTTTTTTTTTTATCTAAGGAAATATCTAGTGATAACTGAAGGGCCAAGAATGAAGCCACTTAAAGCAACATTTCGTTTCAGATGAGTGAGTGCGATTGGCCGGGCTTTGACAACGAAGAAGAGTTCTATTTACGCACACGGAAGGGAAGCGACCACTGATACTTAAATCGATCAATGCGCATAGACTGTAATTGCGCCACTATGAAATTGAATCTATATAACATGCGTAGGTCTAGCTAACAGTGTTATTAAAGTCCATCGTATTTTCTGTCGGTACGAACCGTTACACTGAGATGCGTTCTTTCCACTAACTACTTACCTCCTGTTTCTTTTCGATCAATTTGCGTACTTTCTAATAATCGAATCCTTGAATAAAGGCGATTTGAAACGAATCAAATTTGTACAAAGGCAGTTTATAAAATCGCAAAATAAAAACAGCGCATTTGCTTTTTTACTGGGCTATATATACATATATGTAGGTTGCTCTCGGAAGCCAACGATGAGTATGTGTTGGGAATACGCCTTCTCTCATGAGACTAATGAAGGGCGAATTGTCCCTTTTTACCAGACGGATTGAGGTACTACACGGCAAATAGAAGAATCATAATATCAAAAAAATGTTGAAGGAAGCAGTCAATCTCAGGAAGCGAGTTTAACTTCGTAACGAGGTTACTTGGTTTATAGCCTCTCAGTCAGTTTCATCCAAGCGAAATAAACCAGAGATAGTTGATAAAATCCCTGATAGGCCTCTTTTTCTGTCCTGAGGTTTTGCAACTGCCAATGCTATCCGTCTTTCTTTCAAACTTGAAGTGGTTTACCACAGCGAATGATTTAATAAAACTGCTTTCTCATAATATAAAACTAGTGATCGGCTATTGACAAACCATCCGCCTCGATATCACTAACAACAATTTCTGTATTAAAATGAATTAACGAAGGAAATCATCATACAAAAATTATACGAATCTTTTTTCCTTCTGTATTTTACAGATCTCTTATTATTTAATCCATTTACGGCCACGTCAGCGGCCGTGGGGACTGATGAGCCCACCAATACAGCCGGCAGGATTGGTCGATCATCAACGCCTTCGTCACTTTCGAAATTCGCTCGCCGATTATTTTTCTGCCAATTCTGCGCGTATAGCTCGCAAAATCGACATAACGTCGTACGGCACGAGCGCAGCCACACAGGTTAGCTAGCCTTCACTTTCGTTGAGTGCTTAGATTTTTCCGCTAATCGACCGAATGCTACAAAGTTGTATCCAAGGTATGATCTTTTGGATAGATTTTCGATCAACGTATGTATTGCGCTTAACCATGATTCTGATCATTGGGATTATCTCTTTCTGATTAATTATAATCCACGATTGTGTCTGTCCGAAAAAGATGCATTTGTCATCGACGTTGCTTTCTACCGACGATGCTCTATCTCAACATGGTAAATGTAATAACTTCTAAAAATAATTTAGAAATATGGCACAGCAAGCAGTCTCGGATATAGGTCAATTGACATTCGATAATAATATCAGTATTCCTTTACTAGAAACAACGTCTTGGCTCTTTTAGCTTTCAAACATTTCTCCATTCTCTGAATGTTCTATCAGTATAGCAATTCTGGCGCATGGCGGCTAATCAGATTTTGGAAGGAAAATACGCCTAACATGGAGAGGTCGCGACAGTCGTATATAGTTATTCTCTAAACATTAGCCAGGTTGACGCTTAGCTGACTGTCAATCTCGCGCGATCATACTCCCTGAACAATAATGAGATCGTTTGATTTGATTTGAGTCATTATTTTATACATGATTTTGTTTGTTTGCGAAATGAAATCCTCTAATATGAAGATCGACCTTTTCAAAATACTTATACACATTGATCGAAAGCCTGTGCTGAACACAGCTGAACCTGCGAACCCTTCGAATTTAGAATCTAACCTTTACTGAATTTCAAAATTTGCTAGAGGCCATTTTTATCATTGTGATCACTATGTCATCACTATGATTATCATTACTATTCAGTGACTTTCGGCGTGTACACCTCATAACGTCAACTAGTACACAAGGAAACTATGCATGTGCGTAATATCACACTCGTCCGCCTACCTTTTTTAAACTTGAGGGGCTGAAGGGGGTAGGAAGATGATGCGGTAATATGATGTTCCTGTTTGCCTGTTCATGCATGCTCGTGTGGAGTGATACGGAGACTATAGTATTATCGCCTTTATCCATGGTCGCCTCCAGCTGCCAGGAAGGTTCCTTATACTCTGACTGAGCGCTATCTGACGAAATCATGACAACGACGTGGTAGGCACTTAACGTTGTCTCTTTTCTTCTCCAGAAAGTAATTTACTGAAAAATAAGCCATGTGTATTCTACTCAAACGGAGGAAATCCTCCTGCCAATTTCCAAATGACATAGTGGATTTGCTTTAAGTGTAATTTCTAACTTGGTACTTCATTTAAAATATTTTGTAAACAAGATTGCGAATAAAATAATTCCTCAAGCCATATGCAGGAAGCGGATGCCTAATTGGCGAGGAATTAATAGAGCAGTACGCCCGTGTAGATGAATTGCCTCTTTTACTTCCAAGGATCATCAAGCCTGTGCGATTGATAGTTCACTAGCGAGTGCTTCACAACAACAAAGGTTTCTCAATCAATCAATCTCATTTGAGCATGGATGTTCTGCTTATTCGATTAACGAAGGGCACTGTTGAAGAGATACATAATGGCGCTCTAAATGTTAAAGGATGAGCCAGGCTTCATTTGACCAGTCGAAAGTTTTGGCTAAAAACGCAGGATGCCGCTTTCAATCACAATACCGGTCTATTTAGGAATTGTAAACTCTCAATATCAAACCCAAACAACACACTGTTTCTGTAGAAGGTGATGGACCGATCGGGTCAACTGTTACGTGTCGGGTGAAAAGCTGCGCTATCAAGAACGGGCGGCTCGCTAGACGTAATATTTGCTTTAAGGTGAGTACCAATCGATAGTGTCTCTAATATGTTTTTGTCCAAATCAGTTGTAGTAATATAAATCAATTACTAAGAAAAATATGTTGAAAATGTCTCTACACTATTTGGTGCATTCACTGCAGGCTCTTTGCAATTTTTAGGGCTATGAAAGCCTTTACATCAAAATAGTGTCCTGCAGCATGTGCTTGTACATGTGCAGTGTTATATCTTACATCGTGCATATTGCAGGACCAAAACCCCGAGAAATATTAGATCAACATGCAGTATCGAGTATTTTATTTGTCCCTACCACTTATCATGTAGATTAGATAATTTACAGCTATTATGAAATATGTGGTCTCCTGTAATCAAGTTAGCAGGACTTGTGCCTTGAACATTTTTGTCCCAGTAGGATACAGAGAACCCAGAGTTTGACATAAAAGCTGTCTCATCGATTTTAGCCTATAGTACTATATGAAATTGATATCCCCTTATTATACAGGCACTTGACAGTTACGTCATCTCATACAACTGGACATCATGCATGTAGCACGTTAAGGTGTCACTACATATTACGTTTTTCTGAATTTTTCCCTCTCCAGGTGATTAAATGTGGCCAGTAGCGAAGGCACAGGCTACTTATCCTCTCAGTTGACATGCTGTCGTCCGTCCATCTTCACAAAATGCACCCGCCATGGGTACTCGTGGTATCTACGAAAGCCTAATACATTTATACTTCTGCCGATGAGAAAATAATAAGCCTTATCGTTAAACAACCTGAGTGTGGACGCCCAGAAGAACAATGAAAAGTTTAAGTAGATGCGGTTGTATCACACACCCTAATGCTGAATATATTTATTTATTAATTATTTTCCAGATTTTCCTGTATACGTAACTTGTTGTTGTGTTATCTGTGATAAGGTATTCCATCACAACGGAAAGGCATTCAAAGCCAAAATTAAAGCGAATATTTTTTTGTGTTTTAAAACAATATGACTGGATTAAATGTACGCCACTTTGATCGATGACTTTCTAGCATTTTGCTAGTAACACCATAAGCCAATCGCTGTACAAGGTGAGGGCGGAAAATTGTGACAAGTTACGTTTGCACCCCTCCATTGAAATTCAATAAACACCGTTGAGTGAGTTAAGCAGAGACCGGGACGGATATTAGATTGACGGTGTAAAACTCGGACTATATGGCAGATGCAGTACAATTCTCCCGGGTGACTGGTCTGGCATTGTCATGTCCGAAATGACACCGCTTTTGATAAGTCCCGTTCCGAGGTCCGAATCAACCATTTTGCTAAGCGGCCACAGCTCATAATGCACGATTCCTTTCCAGTCACCTTTTTTTGGCGGCAATCAAAGCTCTGCCGTGGACTGTGAAATCTTTCCCAAATTTGACAATTCTTTTTTTCGCATATTATGGTCATATGTAATCCACGTTTCATCGTGCGTAATCAACCGCTTTAGAAATATAATAACATAATATGAAATAATGATGGCTTGGTTTCGTGGCAATTCTGTACAGTTTCACCGATGGAAATGCGATAGGAAAAATTGTTTTGCCTCAGTCCGTTTAGCACCCAAACATCGAACCTTTTTTTATAGTTGGCTTTTTTCAAATGGTTTAGAACTATTCAATAGCGAATGTTTAGTTCCATGGTGATATTATGGTTTCTTCCGTGTTGGTTCCGTTCAACTTTCGGCATAATTTCGTTAACTTTTTTCGTAATCGGTCGACCGGCACCAGGAGCATCCTTCAAATCTAGAATAGAAGCGACAAAATTACTTTGAGGCCGTTTCTTCCGATAACACATCCTGACCACAAACAGCACGAATTTTTTTATATGTGTCTGAATACCATTTGTGCTTTTGTTATAATAAAATCGTAAAATATAATAAATTTTTGCAAAAATTTCCTTCCTCTTCGAGATGGTCTACCTTGAGTCTGAGTGAAGGTATTCTGACAGTTTTACCGCATCAGATCTGGGCTTTCAGACGGCACTAATGCCAATCCAACGCGATTCGTACCGCCTGAGATATGTCACTTGAAAGCTATCCAGCTAAAAGTCCCTTTTTTACGTTTGGGAGATTCTCGCCAAGCGTGGTGTGTCAGTGAATAAAGGAATCGCTTGAAGGACGGATTTTTCAATCTTGGTCCTTTTGTTTAAAGGGCTACGCTTTCCGATGTACAAGAAACTCCGACTGAAAAAGTAAATCAACTTGTTAATAGGCTGGTTAGACTCACCCCTAGAGTTATTTAACTAACCAGCAAATAATCCGTATGCAAACACTGTTCGGAGCCAGAACAATACATTTTTTTGTTTTTGTCTTACCGCAGTTCTCAAAATCCGGTATATATGACTATAATTGTAAGCTATCATTCATGAAATCGAATTTTATGGGCGATTCTACGAAGGCTTAAAAAAGTTCGAATGAAATAGTTTTTTCGTTTGAATGAAATAGAGCTTTCGTTTATTTAATTGTGGCTAAGATATGAACATTTCGAAACGCTACGTAACAGCAATGCAGCCGCTCATTGGTTAGACACTCTAGGTCCACAGCTATAGTTTTGTAAAAATGCCTATTTAAAACTCCTCAAGCCAAAAGATTTTTTCTGTTTCGTAACGGACAGAATATACTCTACCAGCAGACGACATGGGTCCAATAGGATCCCAATTGGGTAAATGTTAAACGAAGGGCTATGTGATTAGTGATACCGTTCACTCCGTTGTAGACGTCAACTTTTTTTATATGAAATACTGTGTATGTTTAGCTCTTGTAAAAGAATGGTCAATTGTCAAACTCATGATGGTGTTAGATATTTTATCGCTGTAAATAGTTTTTTTGGTCGTGTTGGATAAATCTCGAAGAGCACTTTGCCTTATCGTAACAAGTGTGATATTAGCTCTTTTTTTATTCCAAATTCTAGAAGGCATTGTGACTATATTTGTTTTGTTTTTCTGATTGTCAGTAACTGCGAAGGACAACAGTGATAATGATAAGATTTGCATTAAAATAGGAAAAGCTTGGCCTATATCGCCATGCTATTATGGATATGATTTTAAAGAACCATTACGAGTTACAATAAAGCTGCCTCCTACATAACAAATGCAGCATAATGAGCGTGTTAACGAACAGTTCGTCTAGCTGTCGTAAATCCTTTTCCTGTCTAAATTTCTTTAGTTTGTATAGATTCTAATTTGTTGTAATGATAAATACGCTACAAAATTGTGTGTCCCATATTTACGCTTATCGATTTATGCTGAATTGCCTTACCCTGACCCGAACAACAAAGTTCTACTAATCTGTCCACCAAAAAGACAAAGTGATAGCGACCCAATTTTACGCAATAAGCGAAAAAAGTTTTCAACAACTATGAGCTAACAGTTGGTGACAACACCTAACCGGCCCAAAAATATATTCAATAAGTGAGCTATAACGCGCAATGGCCATATATATATAACACTTTTTCCAGGTGAAAAGCCATTTAAATGCAAAATCTGTGGGCGAGGATTCGGCGATAGCTCAAATCTGCGCCAACATGAGCGCACGTGTCAGTCAAGAAAAGAAAAGGTAATATACCTTTTTTGATACTGAGATTTCTTTTAGGCACATCTGAATGATTATATTCACATATTTATCGGTCCATAGTCAAAAAATTAGGAGACATCGGGCTAACATCCACATAAAACTTCAGCTTCAGCCGAGACAGAAAGAATGTGTAAAAAAGTAGCATGAAATTAATGATTTAACTACAGACATTTAACCTATTATGAAGTTTTTATCGTTGCTCGATTTATTGATTGATAGATAGATAGATAAGTGCTTCCATTGGCAACCTTATTGGCGATCTCTAGTTTGAAGTGCTGAAAATATTTGTATTACTTATTAGAAAATATTATTAAAAACGTTCCTAGTTGTATACACGATTACATCCTTAACGCAGGACTAGATGAACCTAATTGCTGAGTTTATTTATTCTTGTGAATGAACACCTATACCCCAATTGAAACGTGTTACCCCAGTCTCAAGAAGTATCTCTACGATCGCCCAGTGTATACGGTGTGCTGCTGTTCGTAAAGATCTAATATCGAATTCGCCTCACATTACCGTGCGTATAATCTGCAAAATAGTAAATATGAGGTTGTCGTACACGTGCTTCGAAGATGAAATCAGTCTCCCAGTTCTTTTTAACAAGAGTTTGCCATTTATCTGTTAGCACATTTGGAGGTGATAACGTAGAGCTACGTAGTTCCCCGAGCTCTAAGCGTAAGGTATCGTGCAAAATGACAAAGTGCAGCTTCTATACGAACGAAATAATGTTTTCGGAAAGTAAATAATACTTTATCAGTAGCGGACGCCATATCCCACTGCGTACTCTTACGAGTCCTCCGGCAAGATTTCTCGCACATATTCTACTACATTGCAAAATTTAATCTCACTTGATTATTCTAACCACTAAATAAAGCATTCCGTTTACTTATTGTTTTATTTATCGGCATGATTGGTCCTGTACCGGTTTAATGCGGATCCCTTAACAAGACGCTGCTACTGTAATTCTAGACTTGAATATATTGCTTTGCAAAACAAGTTCGTATAATGTTTCGGGTGTCGTTAGAACTTCGTTTCAAGGTAAACGCTGAGTGAACGTTTACTCTTTAGCATCAATAGATCCTATTCTTAATATATTCATTCCTATTTTAAAGTCGCACGCTTCATTTATTGTTTAGTCAAGTTACGCTTGATGAAGAAGCTAGACCCACGTGGCATTCCACGTTTATTTTCTAGGCAGTTATTCAGAAGAGAATTAAAAAAGGGGTCGAAAAGTCTGGAAAAAAATGTGGTCAAGTGAGGTTGGGTTTCTATTGAAAAAGTAGGAAAATTCGTACGTTATGATCCTTGATTGCGATGTTGTGTTTACTTTACGTTCATTATTTAATGCTGCTAATGGTGCCGATACCTCCAGAATGCAACTCTTTTTTTTCAAAGATGAGATAATTTTACGTTCCGAACCAAAAGTACTAGCTTTGATCGTTGGTTATCCACTACCTAGGTGTTATCGGATATTTATGATTTCTGTTATTGTGTACGCAATATAGGGATTCATCTCGTGATAAGCTGTCCTAGTGCAGAATCCTGCGGAATCATACTGCGCTCAGACATCTTAAAACCTGGTAGGAGTCTTCCATCCGGATAACTCCCTGCTAAGCGATCACTGGATCTTTCACCGAAAATGGGTTTGGTCGCGATTCCTTGTCGCACCGATCACTGTGGCGTGGTGTGCGTCTATTCCAACTTCTGATCTTTGATGGCAGCTTTCTATCAGTCCAAAGTGCAGACATCACGCCCACTCAGAGGTATGTTCGATTAATTTCCCGTTTGAACAGTCTCGAACTGCTCTAACTTGCCATATATTCTTTTTTCTCTTTTTTCTTTTAATTTAACGAAGAAAACCTTATTTGCTTTGGCGGAACATTTTTTTCACAACATAATTTATTAATCGGCCGTGACTAAAAGATTTTTAGATAGAGCAAGCTAGAACATCTACTACTATTGCAGATATTGCAACCTGACCTATATTTGCGACTAATACGAGCGTAGACAGAGTGGTTAACAGCTAAACTGATCTTTGCGTAGAATGAAGGAAATTTGAAAATGCGTGACTGCGGCGTCGAAATTGACCTCATGTCACTATCTCCATTTAGGTGGTACGATGCGTGACTGGTGCAGTAGTATTTTTATCCTGGAAAACCTTCTACGCACACTTTCGTGAACATGGTATCTGCTACAGGTGGAAGAAATAGAAGCTCCAAGTGGGACACACCTATTTGTGGGTACAGCAAACATCATTGGAAAGAATACATATATCCAGGGCTCGTTTATACACGCGTTACCCTTTCGATATATTTAGTTTGTCCAGGCAAACGGATAAGTGTATATTGCTATGGAGATTTTGCAGATCAGGACGTAGAAATTGGACTCATTTGCCGTGTCTTGTGTATGAGCATCGGCTCGAGGTTGTATCAATCTAATCTGTTACGATCAATGATAGTAGTGCACTCTGTTTGAGAACCTTAAACGCAAGTTCACCTTATACTCTCATGACAGTGCTTCATCGGGCTATTACCGGAGTCGTCTGCTCGCACGCACAAACATAAGCAGTCGCACTAGCGGTGGTCTGGTCGGGCAAATGTCCGTGGGTCGGGCATACGCAGAACGCGAGGTCAGTCGGTAGATCGCAGTGACCTAATGATCAGTATGCCACAAGGCATGAGTCTGAGCCTCTGTATAGGACTGATCGGATCAAATCTCTGGAAGCTCACTAAAAAGTGTCTAAATAAAACACAATCCTTTTAATAGATAGACAAAATATCTGAGGTCGTCAGTGTTATTCAACAATAACTGGCTTTATCACCTCACGATTGCGCTGTTTGAAATTGACAAAAGATGTAGCTGTACTCACAAACTAAACTGTTCACGAGAGTCTCAAATGTAAGTCAACATAACGTCATGACATGTACTAGTGAGCGAGTCAACAGGGATTCTTGTAAAACTATAGATAAGGCAATAGGAATCGATTGCGGTGGTCACAGTAGCCACTGTAGTGAATGGTATTCCCAGATTCTTGTGGATTAAATATGCATTTAGCTATAAATATCAAGATAGACCCTAATTATGTTTTGGTTGTTAACTAAATAATAACCGTTTTTGTTTATTGCCTTCCTTTTCTAATGCTTCATTTGTTCATAGTAGCTTCTCTGTTTCGATATAACACTGCGGTGATCGTTTAGTTCAGATGATAAAGTTCTGGGGGAGCCCAAACGTGCGGATGTCGGGTAGCGTTCGTGTAACATTTCGACACTCGTTGTCTGCCCTCTAGGAGATGAAAAGGATCAAAACAGCTGTCGAAACAACTTCGAATAGACCTGATATGTACGATAAAGATCTTCTCTCTTACTTACCTACTTACTAAATTTGAAAGTAAAATTCAACAGGCACTGCGGTGAGCTAGCCTTGAAGGGGAAGGATCACTATATGCTTAGCAAAAGAGTCCTATCTACACGCAAAACAGGGCATATGTTTGGTGGACGCTGTGTTGCAAATTCATTTATTTTCCATGCGTCTTCGGAGCCCGAGATCAACAGGACATACTGCTATCCGAACAAAACGATCTCAATAGAGCTGAAAAGCCTTAGCATACAAATCTACTACTAATAACAAGGACACATTAAAAACGGGAAGGCAGTCAACAAAAAAGGGCATTACTTACTTAACCACCAATTACCATTAGGCGATGTTCTTGTAAACCTGTTGATTATCTCCGTTCCTCCGAGACCTATCACACAACTAGTCAGTGATTGAAGAGATACTGTCTCATGCTTTTGAGTTAGTTAGACGAAAATAAGTAAATTGGTGTCTTTCTTAAAGACGAGTTTGTAATTGTATGTAGATAGTTCAAAGCCTACAATTTACCTGTCATTTATTCGATAAAATATTCCGCGCAATCGTCACACGCATTTGTCATACAATATTGTGCTAAATTAGGTCTATGTAGATATAGGAAATGTCGCAAGTGCTTTCACACGAGAGTATGAGTCTCAGCCGGGAGGTTATTTATACATGACATCGTTGCTATTGCTATATATATGAGACGGTAACGACAGCAGTAACTACAGCAATACTTTACGCATTGTCCTATCGATTATCATTGAAAAGGTCTATCTAAATGTTTCCGTTTGACACGCAGACAAATACTTTTGCAGCAAATCAAATTACGCAGCCTGTTAACGGTAACGTCTGTTAGAGCAAAAAGCCTGTAGCCACTGTTGGTCAAACGAGTTTTGCAATACCCTAGTGTGGGTTTCATGTATAGGGTGAGTCAAAGCCAGCTAGCACTGTAGTTTTCTTGAAAAAAAAACACCCATGTCTAGTGATTTATTCTGTTCCAATCTAGATACTACGAGGTTAATGCTGAAAGTTTCCGGGCAAAGAAGCCATGTCAATCGTTCGTCTCATCTCTAACCCTATTGGCATAAGTAGGCAGCTATTAGCGGGTTGTACATTCCTGGTTGTCGGTGAACGGAAGCTTCATTAAAGCACAGGAAGGATTTATAAGGGTCTATATAGGAAAATAGAACTCTTGGAGTTGCTTCAATGGCTGGTACCAGAAACGCATTCTTGCTTTGAGCGGTTGCATTTCTTCGAAGAAACGAACGTCTTGGCTCACCTTATTGACCTTATACACGTGTACCTTCTTGAACGATGTCGTCCAAGTCAAAAAATCATGCAGTAGGTAGAAGAGATTGTACGTAGCAAACACCAAAGAAAACTAGATACTATTAATAATGACAATTATCTCTTACACATGGATGTAGACCTTGGTACATTTTTCGCAATGATCACGCCACTACTCGCAGTAGCTATGCAACAACCAAAAGCAACGATTTGATACTACTTTTACGGTGGCAGATCCTGGATGAGGCGGAACTATGCCGCAAGAACGAACTATCCCGCGACGCTAGGAGCTGTTAGAGTTTTTGAAAAAAAAAATATTTATCAATCACATCTTTCAGCAGTACGCTCCCTTATTAGGTCGGGCGTCCTTGCATTGAGTGGTTCATCAGTGAACTGAAAATAGATTCGTTTATCTCTTTGAGACATTTCATTTTATGCATGTCTCAGTCAGTAAACATGAAACAGTGATATTTAGTATCGGTAAACGCGTCCAAGTTGTTTGCTATACGTATATATATATATATATATATATATATATATATAATAGTAACATACGCATTATTGGGCTTCTATTATGTATCGCTCTTGAATCAAAATTGAATGGTCTCGTATTGGTACGGTGCGACCCGTGGCGATGCAAGGCGGTTAATCGGCGCCATTGCCGATTACTTAACTAGTCTTTGATATATGACTGAACCCAGCATCACTTTAACTCAATGCTGGTGCAATTGGCTCTTGCTGGCTGTAGTTTTTTTGTTGATCTTATCATATTCTGTACGACAGAACTAGTTTCAATTGCGTAGCTTGTTTGAGCATCGAAATCAACTGCTTTCGGTCACTGCGATGATAGCCGTAGTGAATCATTAGCATCCTTCTATCGCCTGCGTACCCCTCGGTAACGAGAGTACCGCTATATTACATACACGTAATTTTTCTTAAACGAACGTTTTCTGAACTAATGTTTTACCCAATTATAATAGTTCACGCAACCGGACGGTCGTTTCCGGTCGACTTCATTCAATTACCATTTGTGTTCGCCAATCATCAGCGACCTTTCGGCTTCTGTTGTTTGTATTGCGTCGGTCAGAAAGCAGTTCCGCCCTTAAATCAATTTGAGAGTGGTCAAGTCTGAAAAGGACTAACTCTCTTAAAGGGAGTAATGCCTTTTGGTGGTCCGTTTAGAAAACAGGCAGATTCCTCCAGAAGACGATTCATTTCCCTACTCCTATCATTTGCTTTCGATTGGTCATTCGCCAAAGCGAGCTGCGTAGATCCGAACAGTTATAATCCGATCGAGCAATGTCTAGGATAAGAACAGGGCGCGAAGACGTTCATCGAAAAGCCGTCAGAATTTTCTAATCTTCCAAATCGTTATGAAGTCAGATGTTTTTATTGCGAACTTCTTCGATTCTCCTGGGCCTTTGCATTGTCGAGAAATTTTTGACCACGCGTGAGGCAAACTGCATTGTGAATTGATCACCATTTTGCTGTTATGCCCTCTCAGATTCCATTAAATCCTACGAGGAGCTAAAAGATTTATGTTTTATTTCCAATGCTCACGTTGTGTAGAGGAATTTTTCTTATGGCGTGAGCAATCGTACCGAACTAGTCGAGCGGCTGACAGTAGTATAGGGGATTTACATCATTACTTTTCATAGTATTCTGTAATCCGTGTAGGCAATTGTCTTGCAACTGACTTCTATCTACACAGAGAGCTGTTTAGGTTAATGGATAGAACTTTAACGTACGACCATACTTTGATTCTCTGAACGAAACTTATGCGATCGTCTCGATCATTATCGATTCTCTAACAGGTGTTAAATCCAGTTTAGCGAAATAGTTTCCGCTTGAAAATTAACAGCAAAATGAGGTTCCGTTTTAGATACGAAACTTCAAAATCAGTTTTCACGTATTTCCACTACTAGGGGCTGATTCGTATGCGCTTCAATAGGCCTGATGTAGAAATGCAAAGATGTTTATGTTAGCTAAATGATATCAAAAGACTGTCTCTATTTTAGAGGTAAGAAGGGGATTGGCGCATGCCAAATTTTAATATTTTCAGGCAACGGTAAATTGACTCTAAGGTTCCTATAGTAAATACATTATTATTATTTTTATTTCGTTTTCAATTAATCAAACAAAAAAACTGTTTCGCAAAAATAAGCTTTGTTTCCTAACAAATTCAGATAACTAAATAAGCTTCATATTATAAATTCATGCTATGCTCATATAATTATGTTACCAATCTCCATGCTGTTGTTTTAAGCGAGGTCTACAGTTACTTTAGCTAGAAAGTAAAACTTATAATGATCGGCCTTGCCTGCCAATACAATATTAAACTAACATAATAATCCACTTCTTCTAACATACGTCTCATGGCAAACCTAAAGCAATAATTGCAAAAAAATGGCAGAATTCGTATTCGGTTTTTTACCATAGTAGAATATGTGAGCACGTCTTAGATATGAGCATGATACAATTACTTCAGTTTATCCTGCGAGAACATTTAATATATACATAAAGGTCTAGTATGCATCCAATTTAAAATATACCGTTTGTGTATCGTTCCTCACGATTTCTCCAAGGATTTTCCTCCACTGATCATTTTAGGCTTTACATGAAATTTTGGGTAATAGAAAAAATACCCCACCGATTTCTATTGTATCGTTCTTTTCCATATTTCTCATACAAGTGACAACTAACCATTCAACTAATATATATATATATATATATAAACTGAATTATTTGATAATAATCAAGAATGCAGCCATGTAACACATAATATACCCTGTTTACTGTTACTGCTACCTTTTACTGACCAAGATGAATTTTTTCCACATATATATGTGTATATATATGTGCGTGTATGTTGGGTGTGTATGACGAGTGAGTAAGTGAGTGAGAGAGGATTCTTACACCTTTTTTTTAACATCATTTTGTGATGAAGCGGGTTACTGTTAATATTTCGTACATTTGTTGTTGTCGTCGTCTAGAGATAGGATGAGGATTCGATTTTGCAGTCTTCCAAAGCATCTTTTAATAGCATCAATAATTTGGCCCGGTATCTAGAACTTACTAAACAACATTGTAAATTGCAAAGTTTTCAACACAGCGGTTGGTAGAGTACAACTATATCCTTATGCTCTTTGTAAGCCTACCATAAAAGTTCAAAGGTTGAAATGCCTGGCAGTTTCTTTTAGACCGCTTAACCTTCGAATTAGTTTAAAAAAAACAGAGATTTTTCGTCGTAGAGTATAAGAACTCTAAATTACAGTTGCTGATGAAATGTTATCGAAATAGCATCTCATTATTTGAAGTTTTACAGACAAACACGCAATGCGTTCATTTTAGGAAAAGTAGATTGCAACATAATTATAACAATCGATTGTTCACTGGTGGCAACCTAAAATCTGGTAAATCAATCGACAGGTCTCAATGTCCTTTAGGTTTACAATATTACTACGTAGCCGGAACCGTTGCACCAAGCGCAAACGATCGATCCCCAAATAGAAGTATTCGGGGACCGATCGCTTATATATGGCGGGTACTGGTTGTTGACGACCCCTCGTATTTCCAATACATATTATACCCTTACGTATATATCTTGAGCCGACAGAAATTTATTTGTGTTTGTTCGGGGACTGAACAAACGTTTATTTATTTTACTCAAAACCACTTCATATCAAATAGTGTTCTTTGCATAGATGCTAGGTACGCCGCCCTTATGATGATGCGTAGTAAAAACTTCACATGAGCGTGTATTTGTGTACTGTTAAAAACCTCACTACGTTCGAAGCTCTAAACATGTGAGAAATTCAGTCAATTATTGTAAAACTAGCTAATTTTTATTTCGATGAACAGTTTCTGAGAAGCTGCTTTAGAGTAATGACTGTTCAAGCAGCGGACTCGATACCAATTTAAAAGCTGCTCTTTCAAAATTGATTTTCAACTAAATGATAATAATATGCACAGATTCATACGATGTCGCTAAGTGACGAAGTAGCCATTATCACGAGGCGGGCTCAAGTAATTCCAGCTGCTCTAGAAGCATGTAGCGTTTATATTCCGTTTAAAAAATCTGTGTATAGAAAAATGTATTGCTTTGGGGGAAAACGAGTCGAAGTTCAGGGAGGCACTGAGTTCGAACTCGTCTAGTTGCAACCAGACTAGCTTTAAATACCTTTAGTCATTGAGTGTTTATAGCGATTACTTTAAATAACCTGTCTGCAATAAATGACTAAGGAAAAGCTTTTCACATCATGATTGTCAAATATATGAATAGAAACTAATATATACAATTATCAGTTGATAATGTTGTATTTATACACACACAAATAGAAAGTTAGAAAAATTGAAGTGCGAAGGATGAAAGCCACACAGATAAACAAATACATGTGCATCCATTTATCTATTATTGTAACTGAGAAGAACGGAACGGCAAACTGATCGAAATATTGTTATATTCATGTACCTGGTTTTAATATTAATATTTTATTGATATAACCTCATAAATGGTGATAGCAAGATAATAAGAATTAAGAATAATGACCGCAATCGCTGATAATGATGAGATTGACAAATAAAGATTTGATAATATTATACATCGTTGAAGAATTATGTGTTGTTATTGTTATCGTTTAGCTAACCATAGTAGTTGTAGTACACAATGAAGTTGTTTAATCTACACACTAAGATATATTTATTGCCAAACTGGTGCGAAGAAGACATATAACCGGCAGCGTAAGATAGTCTTACGCTCGAAGCAGAAATACTAACTAAATGCATGAAATGATGATTATTAATATACACTGAATGTTCTATGATACTAAAGGCGGATTGCTCAAAGCAGCGTGGATGATTGTAAACGTTTGTAAATTATGCAAAGTACCGTGTCACAGTTGACAGCAGCTGCCAAACCCAATGCTTCATTATAGCCTTAACAGAACTAGCGTGGCTCCTTAGTTTATATAAGCAAAGGCTTTGCGCTTATATATGCATTTCCGATAACACCATTGTTATGTTGCTGTGGTTTCTAGCCGAGAATAGTGATAAATAATCTCTATTAGATCAACACCATTAGGGAGTCAGGGGGGAAACCATAACAGTCTGGTAGTGTAAGATATATGGCGCATACATTGCAATCTTCCATCTAAGCTCCTTTTGCCGGGTAGCCAAATATGTCTGGCATTTTCATAATAAAAAAAATGATGTCTCCCGCGTTCACTGGTGGCGGTCGATTTTTTCAAGAGCTTCTTATAACGTTGTTAGTTGCCGACAACCGGAGCCCAAATCAATCATTTTGCTAAGCGGCCACAGCTCATAGTGCACGATTTCTTTCCAGTTCCATCACACACATAATGCCGCCTTCGTTGGCATCAATCGAAGCTCCGCCGCAGACTGTGAAATCTTTCCTAGATTTGACAATTCTCCTTTTCGCATATTATGGTCACATGTAATCCACCTTTCATCGCGCGTAATCAACCGCTTTAGAAATGTAATAACATAATATGAAATAATGATGGCTTGGTTTCGTGGCAATTCTGTACAGTTTCACCGATGGAAATGCGATAGGAAAAATTGTTTTGCCTCAGTCCGTTTAGCACCCAAACATCGAACCTTTTTTTGTAGCCGACTTTCTTCAAATGGTTTACAACTATTCAATAGCGAATGTTTAGTTCCATGGTGATATTATGGCTTCTTCCGTGTCGGTCCCGCTCAACTTTCGGCATAATTTCATCAACTTTTTTCGTAATTGGTCGACCGGCACCAGGAGCATCCTTCAAATCTAGAATAGAAGCGACAAAATTACTTTGAGGCCGTTTCTTCCGATAACACATCCTGACCACAAACAGCACGAATTTTTTTTATATGTGCCTGAATACCATTTGTGCTTTTGTTAGAATAAAATCGTAAAATATAATAAATTTTTGCAAAAATTTCCTTCCTCTTCGAGATGATCTACCTTGAGTCTGAGTGAAGGTATTCTGACAGTTTTACCGCATCAGATCTGGACTTTCAAACGGTACTAACGTCAATTCAACGCGATTCGTACCACTTGAGATATGTCAACTGAAAGCAATCCAGCTAAAAGTCCCTTCTTTGCGTTTGGAAAATTCTCGCCGAGCGTGGCGTGTCAGTGAATAAAGGAATCGCTTAAAAGACGGATTTTTCAATCTTGGTCCTTTTGTTTAAAGGGCTACGCTCTCCGATGTACAAGAAACTCCGACTGAAAAAGTAAATCAACTTGTTAATAGGCTGGTTAGACTCACCCCTAGAGTTATTTAACTAACCAGCAAATAATCCGTATGCAAACACTATTCGGAGCCAGAACAATACATTTTTTTGTTTTTGTCTTACCGCAGTTCTCAAAATCCGGTATATATGACTATAATTGTAAGCTATCATTCATGAAATCGAATTTTATGGGCAATTCTATGAAGGCTTAAAAAAGTTCGAATGAAATAGTTTTTTCGTTTGAATGAAATAGAGTTTTCGTCTATTTAATTGTGGCTAAGATATGAATATTTCGAAATGCTACGTAACAACAATGCAGCCGCTCATTGGTTAGACACTCTAGGTCCACAACTGTAGTTTTGTAAAAATACCTATTTAAAACTCCTCAAGCCAAAAGATTTTTCTGTCTCTTAACGGACAGAATATACTCTACCAGCAGACGACATGGGTCCAATAGGATCCCAGTTGGGTAAATGTTAAACGAAGTGATTAGTGATACCGTTCACTCCATTGTAGATGTCAACTTTTTAATATGAAATGCTGTGTATGTTTAGCTCCTGTAAAAGAATGGGCAATTGTTAAACTAGGGCCACACGATATTACGATGATGTTAGACAATTTATCGTTGTAAATATACAATAATATATAACAAAAACAAAAGTATACAATAAGGAAAGGAGAATAAAACAATAGCTGAGATCATAAAGGAGTGCAAAAATAATTCAAGTACTTTGAAACTATTTAGTAATTGATAGTTAGTTCGTTGATGATGTCATGGATACTCGTGCTAGTCTATCTTAGTGTTCGCAAAAATTTAACCAGCTTCTTCCGTGATCGGGACTACTACGAGGAGCATCTGTTACATAGAAATTACTAAAACAAAAGCAACAGGACATTCTGTGGACCATTCTCTCCCAATAACACGTTCTGACCATAAAGAGAATATATTTTCTATGGGCGGTACTTTGCTTTTATTAGAACAAAAATGTACACCATGGTGAACTTTTGCGCGAATTGAGTTTATCTTGAAGGCACTCTGTCTTAAATCTAAATACAAACCTCTCAACAATTTAGCACATCTAGCTGAATATATGACCCCTGATGGTGGTTTCGAAATTTTGAAATACCACGTATCACTCTATGAGATACATCATTATCCACCTGATATCTTAAAACGCGAATAACACGTTGGATGATTAATGGTCACAAATATCACATGCGATTTTTCTTTCGCCCGGTCCTATAGAAGAATCATACGCTTGATTCAACTGATCTCTTTTTTTGTTCTCTGTGCGAGTAGCTAACCTTATAAAAATTAGCTTTTTCGAATTTCAAAACTTCTAAGCGCAGAATATGCGCTAAGCCAACCATTCTGTGATAAAATCTAAATTGACTATGCGTGTCGCTAGAGGTTAGAGTATCTGAAAAGGTTCAAATACAATTGCCACGCATCCAAACAAACTATGTTCAACGAAATAAGCGTATACAGAGACGAATCATACGAGATCAGTCATAGAAAGTACATTTGAGCTAATAGATTACTATTTGTTATAAATTCTGCGATCGTAAGGGACGGCTGTTGTAACGCCATCGTAAATATACCCTTAATTTCTTGGCCTCTGTCATTTTAACAAAGAACGCTTAGCCAAGGCTGCTTAAAATTAGATACACCAAGTTGTCAATTTGGCGACAGATTGCTTACGAACCTCTCTCATTATAGATAACTTACAAAAGCCACTAGGCACAGAGCGGATCTATTGAATTCCTTTTAAGTTGCAATCCCATTGGCTGTATGTAATGGGTTCAAATTTAGGAAAGGACGTTCGCACTACATGCGTAGATAATAAGTTGAAGTGGATCGATTTGTTTTTAATATAGAAAAGTCTTCGAGGTTTGGCGTTAAACGAGTTTGCATATGTTATGGGAAGCTGGGGAAAGGAATAAAAGAAAAAAGATTTTCTTATATAACCAAAGAATAAATGATATGCGCAGATTGTATAAATGAATTTTATGTTGTTCTGTGCTCCGGGACAGCAAAAAAAGGATGCGATTTCTAAAAAAAATATATGAAGAAAATTAAAAAAAAACTTTGTTTAACTTAAAAATGGGTATAACTGCTGAAATTTTCTATCATTTAAGTCAGAAACCGTTACAAAAAATGACGAAATATGAAACAGACGCGAGAAAAAAGTACTTTCGATAGCTGTTGTCGTTGTCCGTGTAGAATAGTTACACTGCATTTATAGCAGATAAATTCAAATAACAGTTAGAAGCGTATTGGGCTAGATATTATCGTATAACCACCTAAATAAATTCGAATAAATATATTCTACTAGTTAACCCTCTTTGCCTCGCGAAGACAAACTGCCCGTCTTTTTCACACAACTTACATGAATTGTGAGTTTCGCAATAAATCTAATTATTTGTGTTCTACACTTCATCAGATACCATATCAATCATGGTTCAAATCGCCCGCGCTGCTTCTTAGTTTCTGCGCCGGTTCTTCACTGTTATTATGAATTTAGACAAGCGATTTGATCCGCTTTCATCGCCTGTTCGTCTGTCTGCCATCTTCGTATCGTCTGCTTTATCCTCTCCCGCATAAACAACAAACAATCGCGCAGGGTCACTTAGGCCAGCACCAATTGAGGAGTGTTGGTCTGTTCTGTTGGCATTGTCGTCGTCTAGGGACACGCAGTCACTGGTGTTGGCAGCCATGGGTAAAATATTGAACGGAAAAAACCGTCATAGCAGCCGCAGCGCTGTAGGAATAGGAAGCTGTAGGAGTTGTCTGTAAAATCCGTCTGTTATATTATCACTATGAATTAGCATCGCAACAACAGCGGCAGTAGCAAAAGATGTAATATTCGACGACTTTTCCATACGACAACTTCATAGCATCATCGCCAGATATATATATATATATATATATATATATATATATATATGAACATAGCAGTATCGGCCACAGCAGTGGCTGTGTTATTATGATTATGACTAATAATGATTATCGGCTGATGTAGAGAATAGAGCGAGTGTGCAGATGCGGTGCTGGTGATGATGAGTAGGGCAATAAGAGCTGGTAGTCGTCCGAGATGCTCATTTATGTTGCTGCTGTCAGTTAGAGTGAAGACAACAGTGTGAAATGATCCGTTTTTCTTGCTGCTACTAGTACTACGATTGGATATCATTCCCTGTTTCTTCGTGTCAAGGGTCGTTGTTGTTAGCAAGTCATAATCAAAAACGTCTCCGCAGCTGGTGTTAGTTCTGATTTTGAAACAGAATTATACGACGAGTGCACAGAGACAATGGTTTCGGTGTCAACATAATATGTAATAAATGGCGGAGCAATGTCGATACGGTGATTGAATAAGCAGTGATTGATTGTAAGCGGATTCTTACTGTGTGTATATCAATAACGATCCTCCAGGCAAGCTCACAAGTAATGAAGAGATTTAGCGCAAAATAGTTTTTTGCGATCGAAGATATACAGTCAGTGATCTGTGTGTCGACGCCGTGGTGGCAAAGCACGCTGTGGTTGCCTATTTTTAAATTTGCCACGGAACGAGGAGATTCCTCGGCAGATCGGTACTAACCATGATTCAGCCGCATACAGGTGAGTTTTGCTTTGACTTTTCTCCTATTTTAGGCCACTAAAGCGTCACATCGACATCAAACGTTTAACAGTTACACTCAGTTCATCAATGATAGATTAAAATAAACCGTTTGGTTCGTAGCGGACACCAATCCATGTAAAAGTGGCCAGTTAGATATCGATTACTTGGTGACGTAGTTGTTCCAAAATTATCTGGCTGTTACAATGCAGAGCTGATAATAAGTGCATAAGGGTTACACTCTTATTCTAATGTGTGACATCACTGTTCCTACGATCCATGCTGTGGTCGTTGTCACTGTCAAAAATTTCGCTCTGTTGGTAATTGAGAGAACATTGCATGGAATTCCGATTTCACGGCCAAAAAATATTCACACATAATCTACTTTGTCTTTTATTTATTTATGAAACAGTCTAATGATGCTCACAGAAGCCTTGTAACGTCATAGGACTAACGTCGGCGACTGCCATGTAGCTCATGTGTGCTAAAATGACATTTTTCTGTTCGCAGAACAGTAACTGAGAACTAATACTTTAATTACAAATAAAAAAGCAATTTGGGTTCTATTGATTTATCCGTTCCATCGAGCTAAGGCTACAATAGCTCTTACTTAAGCACAGCGCTATTTCGAGATGAACTAAAGATTAACTGGCAATCTGGGACTCTAAAATAACCGCATTTCCTTCGCATTTATATAGTTAACGCCTAATTTACTCAAAGAGTAAAATGAGCTAAATGTATATATGTATATATAGCCAATTGAGCAAATATATGACATTACATAGAATGATCGGTCATTGTTGTTATATACAGACCTACAACTGCTGTAAACGCTTACTAGTTTGGAACTGTACTCTAACTACTGAAGCTGCTTTGTGTTGCACTCTTAATTTTAACGTTCTTGTCTCGGCAGTAGGTTTTTTAAGAAAAGCCATTTATATTCTTTCTTTAACTCGTACTTTTTTTACGGTTGCGCAGGATTTTGGAGATTATTTAAAAATGTTTACTAAAAAGCATAACTTTTGCGCAGTATTACTTAAATTGTCCTTCTCGGCTCTCTATTGCTTTTTATTTTGAAGCCAAACCTCAAGGCCGCATATGCCACACTCAACGAGGCATGTCAGGTAGGTTATGTCAAGAAGGCTGCTAGTGACAATTCATATTTTGCTTTTACTGGGAGCTCTAGCGATATGGATCGGATATTACCTTTGTCTTCTATTAGAGCTGTACTTTGCATATATTCAAACGAAAATTAATTGACTGGTTTAACTATAAGAAACAGATCTCTCATGCTGAGCATTACTGCAATAAACCCTTTGGGTTCATTTCAGAACATGGATAAGGAACGTACTCTAGTTTAGAATGTGTCTGCTCACTTAGATATCAGGTACCAAAATTCAAAGGTCAATTTTTGTCAAATTTACGAAACCTATTCTTGTTTGTGTATCACTTCTATAGAAGTAAATGTCCGTTGAAACGAGAACAGAACGAGCAATAAATGATTGAGAAGCCTTTATTTGGCGAATGCTGAAGATCAAATTACTTTTCTGCCGAAGATAATATAAATAGTAGAACGACACTCGATGTCCTTGAGCATGTCACATACGATGTTCAAAAATAAGATGGAAGAGTTTTGAGTTTGTTGCAGATTAAGTCGACATCTTTCCGCTAAAGAATTTGATAGTCGGAAGATGCATATTATAGAATTTATAATTAAGAAAGCACTGCACACCTGGAATTAAATACTGATTTAACCCTGATTCTGCAGAATTAAGTAAAAAATAAATTATCCGTCCTTTAGTGCAGACTTTTTTTCCAAAAAAAGATATGCGATGGCGTAGGCACATGGATTTACTCCTGAATTTTGCCCTATATAAAACAGTGTTCTATGGGAAACAGAAATGTAAGTTCCGCATGATTATAATTTGGATGTATATTGTAGATGGAGATGCTAGAAAACCAATTATGCCTTGCAGCAGGTCATCATCTACATGTTAGTACCGCTTGTTCTCAGTTTGGAAGGTCGCCAGACAATGGTTTCGACATAGTACAGGGTTAACATTCAAAATGTTGTCCCAATAGTCGATCTAGAACATTCAGTAGTGCACGTGCTAACGAAATATATGGCGAGTAAACTGACCAGCTCTTTTAGATGACGACGGAATACCTGGTATGCTATTAGCCATTTTACAAAGGCGTGTGGAGAGAGATATTACAGAGGCAATGTTGAAAGTGGACGTTAAAATTAACAAGGAACGACTACTTCCTGAAATAACCTGAGAAACTGGTAGCTATTTTTTTTAAGAATAAGAAACCACTATTTGAAATTAATTAAAAAATGGTTATAGCTAAACCCCAAGTATAGGCATACGCTTATGCTCTTCACTCGTTAGATAACTGAAAAGATGTTTTGTATCATTTACGTGAAACCAGTTTTCGACTAACTACTGCATCTGATCAGTTGAATGGCAAGAAGGGCGTCGCGGTAAAAAATCTGCGGTCCATGTTCTTCCTTCTCTATCGAATTGTGTCTTTTATACTGTCTTACGGATCGAGAAATTTAATGCAAGAGTTAGTGATGTAGATTAGGTAGATTCATATATTACACTTGCAACTATGAATTTTTTTATTTTTTAGCGCTAGTATAATTCACGTTATCTGTGGTAAGATACTCACTACTTCCACATTTAGCAGTATTTGAATGGCTCTTTTTGTGGACCATCATCCAACTGTAATAACTGAAAGTACCTTCAGGTAGAAATGAGAGCGATTCGTTAATGAAAGCCCATATTTGGGTTTTATTAAATGAAGCATTTAGAGTACTGATGTCAACTGCTATTATTAGTGACATGAATTTAGGTAGCAGCACGCAATGTTTCTCAATACCACTAAAGTTCAGTTCTTCGCCGTCCACTATCAAAGGAAACCTCTCTTCTAGACTATTTGTGTAATAGGATGGCGCGCTTGCTTGCGATCATAAAAATGTCACCATTTGATTATATCCGACTGTAAATAGGCATCATTTTTTTAACGAGCGATAATTCTTCACACATCCTATGTATTTCCATGACTGGAATATAGTGTAATTAACTTTAGTGACATCTGATTTAAAGACGTTTCTAATCAGTGTCGGCACTCATTAAATCTTGCGGTTTGAAATGTTTTTTTATTTGAGACTTACACAACATCTCACACAAGACAGCATTATCGCCTTATAGGGCGTGTCTTGACATCCGCTTGGCGTTAGCGTTTTAAGCCTAATAAAGTATAGATATGTTCAAGTAAACCCTTCACGCACACGCGCACGTACGTAGGTTCGCGCACGCGTCTATCTATTACAGTTTTTTTTTTTTATGGGAACGCGCCTGTCGTGAGAATAAAGCTGTCTACGAAGGGTAACTTTATCATCGTTACGCGGAAGTTGCCAAATCAACTCAAGAAATGGCCATCCATCCATCCATCCAAACAGTATATTTGCAGCTAAACCTCAGTAGGAATCTGTTGTCACACAGTCATTAATGCACAATCATTAATTTTTGTGTGGACGTTGCAAACATGATAATACTACGATTAATACGATAGTACCAGTTTAATTGTTATTATCTTCTCTCGTTGGTCGTTCGACTACTACTTCTGTAGCATGTGGTACTCGTGTTTCTGCTAAATACTTCGAGTGGCAGATCCGAAGCCGTTGTTAAGCTACGCGGCAGATATTACTTCTATTAGCACTCGTGTCACGACATATGAAATAGCACGTACCAGTTTCTGCTGAGCCTTCGGCGTTGCGAGCGGCGTAACGCGACATCAGATATATTGTATATATCCAAGTTGATATATTGCTACTAGACTTGATAAAGAGATGATGAGAAAGGGGATAGGGCAAGAAATCTTGACAAAGCTATATCTAAATAGATATATATATGCAGGTGACCAGTGACCAATAGCTAAAATGACCAATAGTAGTTATAGTGGTTGGCCATAAGTGTCACCATTTGATTTACAAATCCGACTGTAAATAGGCATCATTTTTCTAACGAGCAATAATTCTTCACACATCCTATGTATGTGTTCATGACTGGAATATAGTGTAATTAACTTCAGCGATTGACGAACGGACGAGCGGTTCCCCGGTACCAGCGCATATGACGTCGAGCCTGCGTTGAAATCATCTGGATTCTCTATATTACTACTTCAAGCACTTTTATTGTCTGAACTATAAAGAACGTTTTTTGTACTTGGCGATTCATATTACGACTGTACACAATTCCGATTTAGGAGCCCTGTGCAGAGCTCCGCCGTTGTTGTGCTCGACTCTTCGATACGACAGAAGACAAGGACTAAACTGGCGTGATCATTCCGCGTTTTTCACACGTTTCTTGCCGTACTCTTCAGTTGTTGCGCTCGAATCTTCGATACGACAGAAGACGAGGATTAAACTGACTGATTTCCTCGTACGTTTCTTGTCGTACTCCTTAGAAAACAGTGTCTTCTAATAAAGTTTTGTTTAGCTATTTATAGGTACGTTTTTTTCAGTGCTACGGAATTATAAGCTATGAGGCGTTCCAGACCAAGGAATAGAAACCTAGTTTTTTTTTTCATAATTACATACACGCATTGAAACACCATAGTTTGTTAGGATTGACAATTTCTTTTTGACAATTAATAATAAGTTGTACGTGAAGCCCATATTGGTCCGCTACAGTTTTATGCATACAAATGTTCATCAAAGGTAATTAACATGACTGTAACGTAATGCCACTAAGTCTGCTGAGGGTTCTTCGGTCTAGGCTTTAGATAACTCAAAAATAGCAGGAAAGCTGTAAAACCGTTTATACCAATCTTGAGCGAGGTAGTTTGTTTTTATTAATCCTTATTTTAATCGACTCTGATTAAGTTGTGTGCAAATATTGCGCAGATAGGTTTTAAAGGCCTTTTTGAGTAAGTAATAAAGGTCGGAATTGCCTGTTTTTTGGCATGCTGAATGTGGAATTTGGTGTACATTAGCGTAAATGAAGTTAAAATATTTATAGAAACCTCATGCTGTTTGAAAAAAATGCAAATGACCTAAAATATGCCTATTTTGAAACCTACATTTTGGCATTGGGTATGTTAGTTTAATTAATGCTAAAATTTGTTGCTTATAGCTTCTGTTCTTGCTTGATTGGTGACCACTGAATCTGGCTAGGTTTCGAAAGCAGCAACAATTTCAACAACAACTTTTTTAGGATTAATACATTTATAAATTAAGTAAATCATGTAAGCTCGCCCGTCGCGCACTTAGCTCGTGAATATTACGTAGTCTTTTTTTAATTCCTGGAGGGGTGTCGTTGAAACCCACAAGACAGTGAAGATGCTTTATGATTTTCGAGAAGCGTTAATTAATAAGAAGTAGGTTACAAGTATTTCCATCAAAATAGCTGTTTTTTTCGGCTATGCCCTTTGGGACAGCACTAAACTGATGGCATCAACGATTATCTACGACAGAACATTAGGTCATTGGCTTCCTCATCACTGATAGAGTTTAGTTAGTGGCATTACATGGACCTCTTGTGAATTGGTTGAATTTATTTTTGCAATAATGGCACGGAATCACGTTACATCGAGACTTTCTACTGATAAGCGCGCAACCGTAGATGCTAGACGTATTTTTGTTGTACAAAAAATATTGTGTGTTTAGTATTATTGATTCTTATTACTTCCAACGAATCAAACATTGAATTACTAAACTTTAAATTCCAATGAACTGAGGATTTGTAAAGTTCTCAGTTCATTGGAATCAAAAGTTTCATTCAATGTACGGACAGCTTTGCGAAGATAATGGCTTGAATAAAACTTTAGTCTAAACGGAACTCAGATCGTTACGATTGGCCGTCTACACGAATGCACTGGGTCAGTACGGCAACCGTATCATCGAATCAAACACTTACGTCTGAAAGTTAGATGGAATTGCCAAAGATGGCGGCACCAGGTGTGCTATCTTCAGTTTTGCAATAATTGTATTAACGTGTAGCATTGCGGCACGCGACATAATACAGACGGAATTAATAGTTTGGAGAGTTTGCTGTCAGGAGGAACAGATGGTTAGCGTACGGTACGAAACATCAAAATTAGAAACTGGGACATTAGCCGAAAGCGCCTGATAGGCACCTATTAACGTTCTAGTAAGCTCTACAACTACTATAACAATTAATACTAGATTCAAAAGAAGTAGAATTTAGGAAATGGTAAGGCTTTCGCGCATTCGCTCAGCTTTCTTTCTGTGTGCTTATTTACCTTGGAGTTGTTTTTATTTCAGGAGTTGCACTCGTTTTTCTTTCAATTCTTCTTTAGCAACTTAATTTATATAAGGCACTATAAAAACATTACGATACATGTTTTTATATATATACAATTATTACAATGGGTTTTTGGCTGTTGCTAAGTGATGTTGCATTATTAACCCAAGAGATGATATTTGGTAAATAAATAAAGCTGGATTGCTCAGTATTAAGTCTTCATAATGGCAATCAACTCGTGTAAAGGACTTTCCTGAATGGACTTTGTTGAGGCTCTTTTGCAGTCAGAGACTTAAAACAACTAACCCTAACACGATGTGCACTAAGCGATAATTTTGTTTTTAATCCATTGTTTCAGTTATTTTTGATGGTTAGGTTTCTGGCTAAACTGGAAATCTAAGCATCCATTCCCTCAACGTGCTATACATATTTGGCACACGGACGTTTTATTTAAATTGTGTTTTCATAACTAGAATCTAAGTAAAAATTTTTAAAGTGGGCTAGAGATTCCTTCAGTCGTTGACGGAGAAAGTGTGTAATAGTTACTTTACGATCATGAGTATAGCTATACCTATGATGTCTGCCAATTATTATGAATCGAGTCGAAATAATATCATATTCTTATACTCAAAAACGCTGAAAAATTGGGCAAAAAATACGACACCAATGTTTTGACCTCATTAACGCCGATAGCGCCACTGTCGCCACGCTGTTGTTGAATAGCACTTCAACAGCCACGAGCATTGTCGTATACGTTCCAATAGACCTTAACAGTTTTGCGGCATAATTTATTTGGCTAACCAGTGTACAGATCATTGTTCTTGTTGCAACAGCTAAACAGTGTCCTAGTTAACACATATCACTGAAGAAGTTTCTGTTCGACCATGGTGGTCATCATTGGTACTGCAGGAGGAAGTGACGCACAGTATATAACAAGATCGAAGTTGTAGGAGCCCAGGTCAATTTTTTGTAAGAATTCTTTTGCACTCGTTTTTCCCAATAAATGATATTTGTTTTCTTCGTTAAAGTTGACGCAGCGGCAAGTAGCTCATGCCCGTTCCGCTGACTAGAAAAAATTTTGTTTCTGTGACAGTAGGTTATGTTTTGTATTCTCGGTCATTGTTTACGGCTTTCTTATATCTTTCCACCAAATGATGTATGCTATCTCGCCAAATGTAGCGGATTTCATTTCTAAGTTTTCCAGCTACGTTTTGAGTTCTTGATCTGTGTCGAAAGTGATTGCCCTACTAACGAAAGAGAGAGAAATCCGTTGGCGCAAGGAGCGGATACACCAAAACATCTCATTCAAGCTCTAGGAGGGCAGCTTTGACGATATTTGCTGTCGGTGGCTCCGCGTTGTCGTAAAACAGGATGATCCAATTCTATCTGCAGGATCTACTATTAAATAGCCTGGTGGACTCTATGCAATTCAACTAAATAAGCGTGTCAATCAACTGTCTGGTTTGATAACTTTGTGCACACACACCCACATACACACACACACACACACGAAGTTTTGTTGTTGTACTTTGTGTGCACAAAGTATAACTTTCTTTGGATTAAGATTTGGTTGAAATATAAGCCTTCGCTTCCTCCCTAAAGCCGCTCAATGTGTGATTCATATTATTGCATAGGTACCAGTCTTATTACCGATGACAATTTCGTGCGAAAATCGGGTACTGAGGCCGTGTGATACACGATACAATTCGAAACGTTGAGATACTACGTTAGTTTATAACTCGTTGTAGAGTCGCCCAAGCTTTAAGTTTTTGCGCAAACCAAGAAATTTAAGGTAATCAGTGATGATCTAGTCGCCGTAGCCAATCTTTTCAGCCAATTCCTAGGTTGTTTGTCTTTCAAATGATTATAACAATCGATCAAAGCGGGGAGGTCGTTATTGTGGACAAGGTAATTGTTTCGGACTGTTCTGGGAGAGTGTTGGCCTTGACAAAATGTAAAGTACGGAGAGTGTAGAAAATACTTTTTTTCACCCAAAAACACCTAGTCTTGAGCAGTTTAAAAAAAGAGTTAAAATTACATTCACGACAATACCGTTGCAGCACCATGATAGAGCTGGACAAGCGCTTTCCAGCGATATATCAGAACAAGTAAAAGAAAATGGTAAAGAGAAGCTTTTGAAGAGGCCGCAAGAGCTTACTGCTCAACCTAACAGATGAATACGATAGGCAGAAATTCAAGCTATGATGCGTTATAAACCTGCATATGTTATTCGAGCTGACTATAGCGGAGTTCGGATCTGCGTGTGAATGGCATCGTGTTGCACAATCGAACCGTTGTATTAAACGTCGGTTTTGGGTTGAGCGTAAATCAACTGTAGACCCAGACAGCGCGCCAGTGAATAAACGACTTAGTTATCGATATCGCTAAATACCAGCTCCAAAAACGCAACTCTGGAAGTTACCGTGTCTATTGAGAGACAGCGTCAAGAAAAAATCTTAGTTCTGGCTGTTTACCCCACTTGCGCGGACCTCACAGTTCCTTCTTGCACATTAGTTATTAAATTTATTCAGATTTTCTTTTTTTTTCAACTTTATTTTCCCAGGAAACTTTTAAAAATAAAGGCAGCTTATCAAGCTCTAGGCTGTCATTGCAT
Organism: Varroa destructor; assembly: GCF_002443255.2. Classification (NCBI taxonomy): domain Eukaryota; kingdom Metazoa; phylum Arthropoda; class Arachnida; order Mesostigmata; family Varroidae; genus Varroa; species Varroa destructor. Next base: position 1,904,970 of record NW_019211460.1, read on the forward strand.
ACGGCTCGACCTTTTAAAGAGCTGGAAACTACTTCGGCGAAATAGAGTACAACGTTTGTGTTAGTCAGATACAAGGAACAGTTTTATATGAGAGGTTGCTGAGCTTCCAAGTCCAACATTACTGTCAAAACAAGCTTTGTATCCTTCTTTGTTACTGTTTTTCTGACCTGCCTTTTTTACTGAGAATCCATCCGATCCCTATAAGTACCGAACGATTTCCCAGAAACCGTATCGGGCCTTTAACAGCGAACAGTTTTTAAAGGAAATTCTGTTCTTATAATATCTGACTAGCATGTAGGGCGTTCCTTGACTTCCTTTAACAACGTCTTCCAACATTCATCCATATTTCTTGGAACTTGTTTTCACTAAATTGTTTCACCTAGTTTTTTCCGCTTTAATTTACGTTCTCTGCTTTTGCTATGTCATTTTTCTACCAGTATCTTAGTTCTATCAGGTTTCTTGGGATGGCATACATCATCGTTACCTCGCACGTTTCTTCTAATGGCTGCCAAAGGTATACACACTAGCTTTCATTGTTGTTAACCTTTGGAACAGTACTTGAAACGCCTTTTCGGGTCTAGCTGCTACTTTGAAAGCTCTCGATTTGAAATTTATTTCATTGCAGTGTTAATCGCTTAAGTGTACTTTGTTTTTCGATGCTTTCCGTTTTTATGTAGCCATTGAGGTTACAAATTAGCTTTTGGGCAGTGCAATGGAAACCACTATTTTATAGATTTTTTCCCACGCCCCTTAACTTCACCCACAGAAACGATTCTTGTTCTTTTCGATTATGCTGTTTTGATCTATTTCTAAGTTTTATTATTTATTTTATTCAAGGGTTGTATGCCAATCTTTCGCTTCGCTACCACTTTTTTCTTGTGATTAACTTCAGGGATGTTAATTGTAAACATTATTATAAAACATGGCTTATTTGGCCGGATGTGTTGTTTGAGCGCGGCAATTGTAATGTTTCGTCGGGACGTACTTCCTCCAGTCATGCGCCGCCCTACCGTACATCAGCTCATAGTCTCATTTATTCTAAGTCGTCGGGGATACCTCCGACGCCCTAAGCCTCAGTGTCCCTGTATGTTCGATGTATGCTTGTGCACTGGCTTCCTAAGAAAATCAATGAAAACTATTATGTTATGTTTCTATTATTATCTAAGTCTGTTATGGTTTCGTTTAAAATTCCCAGCATAGTTCCAGTCTTGTGTTGAAGCCATCTAAACCAACCGCATGAGCAAAATGATACTGTGTTCCTTTTTTGTCAGCGCGATTGCCTTCTCGGCTTTGTTCTTTAAATTAACTCTTCTGTCCTTTTTGCTCGTCGCTACGGCAGTCTTCTTTGCTGGCCTCACTTTACAGTATTTCGTATTATCTACAATGTAGCATTGTATAAATCCTTGTTTAAAAGTTTATGGGTAATATGTGCCGGAGTTAGTACGCGAGGCTCCGTTTTGATACCGTGTTTGTTTCGAAACCGGGCAAAGATTGTTGGAAACTGTCCCTTTGAGTAAATTTTAAGCGGGGTTTCACGTAGATACATTGCTCACATTTCGATAAATGTGACCAATGCGTCTACGTTCCATAACTACGTTGTTTTTCAACATAACTATTTTTTAAAATGTGATTGTCTGACAAGCCCCTTTTTTGCTTCAAGTGCAAAAGCCGCACTGCCTTATAGCATTGTTTTATAACGAAGCGCGGAACTTCCACTGTATTGAACCTACGCAACGTGGCGTACATAAGCGTGAGCTTTTTATACATTGGTTTACGTGGACTTCCCATCGCAGTTATGGATTCCATTTGCTCCTAATAATCAGAAAAAGAATTTTGAGTCTGTTTAGAGTAAAAAAGTAGGACCTACTTGGCAATGGTCATATGTATCTAGCCATCGCGGACGATTGTTCGGTTATAAAACAGTATGAAATACCTGAGGATTTCTAAGTCGAAATGGTTACTCAGTGTTGTTTTTTTACTTACCATATTTTGTCCGATTTTGATTAAAATAACTATGAGTAGGCAGACCATAGATACCACCATAGTCGTGTTCATTAGGAAAAAAAATTACGAGAGGGATGCCGCTGGTGTGTGTACTTAAAAGTATGAGGAAGAAACCAATTATCCTTTAAATTCTCACTGGAATTTTAGAGGGCGGCAAAAAATGGGCGGCTTGTACAATTAGCGATTGGTGTGCTTCAGCATCTCTGTTTTCCTGAGGGGAAAAAATACCGTCAAATAGCAATGATAAATCGCGAATGAGTGTCATAGCAGTCTTTGCATTTGTAATACAACTATCAGGCTTCGTAATTCGTTTATTTAACAGAAACATCTCCGTACTAACAAAGCTTTTATTGTCATACGATTTTTCATTCGTGTTTCCAGAAATATCGCCTGCTGAATTTAAGGTGCTTGTGGACATTCAAGCGCGTAAATCGACCCTCAAAGCGGAAATAGAACGCATTCGTTTCGAGATTGAATGCGTCACAAACGATATGGCCAAACTGGAATCGGCTAATGTCACTAGAGGTACAACATTTGCAATAAAAACGTTTTCAGTAACACAATGTAGGTCATGCCGTGTGCGTGCCAATCCCTTTCCCACTCAACGTTATGGCCTCCACAAAACAGCACCTTCTTTTCCTAAATATTAACTATACGTTTTACTTTTAGGCCCAAAAAAATCCTTAATCTGATATGAAACTTCGTGTGCTTGCATTCGATGTTGAACATTAATTTAATTAGAACAATAGTTTGAATTAGAGCAAAATGCTACACTTTATACTTGGTTGTTTCAACAAAAAGCTCTTAAGCTGGAACCTTTAGGACGAAACTTAAAAAAATAGCGCTCTGATGCTGAACACTAATTTATACGTTAAATAGTATTCACTAACGGCTGACGTCAGGTGTACTTTTTGTCGTTTTAGGCGGTGGGGCTGTTGATGGCGGTGGAGGCGAAAATGCGCGACTCAAATTTCAAGCTTCAGGACGAAAAATGTTCAATCTAGATCCTCGAAAAGGCATCAACTATCTTATTGACTTTGGGTAATTGACATCAGTGGACTTCAGTGAAACAATGAAATGAATACAGTTGCAAAGCTGCCAGCTGACATCGGCTCTATGTTTGCTTTACTTAGCAGCAATTTATATCACTAGCAGAAATAACTGTCTCATTCGGTACGGGTCCGTCGTTTCTGTTCTGTATCGCCGAACGTGCACATACAAACATACCAAATAACATTGACAGTGTATCCATGGCAGTTATGACTGGGTGAATAAGGAAGGACTATGCAAACATATGCCGATGAGCCGTTGGCATTGCTTGCGGTATCGTATGATTATAAAATGTTTTGATCCGTCTACCAAATTTGCCTATTTATTTACACTAAATGCTTGCAGTCAGTTGGAAAAGACTCCCGAAGCAGTTGCGGATTTCCTGTTCAATGGAGAAGGCCTGTCTAAGAAATCCATTGGAGATTATCTTGGAGAAAAAGAGGTTAGTTCACATGAATGCTTACATTGTAGTAGATACGTTACTATTCGAAAAAAAAAATATTATAGCACAATGAAAAGTTAGATAAGCAGCAGCACCAGCAACAAACATTCAATTATATTTTATGGCCAATCCGTATATATCCGTATAAATCTGTTGTATCAGTGTAATATTATGATTTGTAATTTTATCTATTTTTTTTTTTATATGAAATACCAAGAGGTAATAAGGGTAATTGATGCTCTTACAGTGACCGTTTTAGAACGCCTAATAATGTGGGATTTTGTTTCATGATGCAGCCATTCAACGAATCAGTGTTACATGCCTTTATTGGATTGCACGAATTTCATAATCTTATACTAGTCCAAGCGCTGCGGAGGTTTCTGTTCAGCTTTCGTCTGCCTGGTGAATCACAGAAGATTGACCGCATGATGCAAGAATTTGCCAACCACTATTGCCAGCAAAATCCCGTAGGTACCTCGATTTACCTGCGCGAGATTTTTCAAATGTCAGGCTTTCAATGGCTAAATCGTTATGTGCAGTGTTTGAGTTCAACCGTAACAATATATCTGCATATAGGCTAACGACAGAGAAGGCGTTCCATATTAGTGAGCAAGTATCAATTAAGTGTAGATGGCTATATAGATGGCTAAGTATAGAAGAACTGCTAAAACTCAACCCGTAAACCAAATGGTCATCTTTTTTAGAATTTACCTACTCCACACTACAGGACACGTACGTATAAGCTACCTATTAACAAAGACCCTTGACGTGTCGTACTTTCTTTCAGGGCGCTTTCTCTACGCCAGATCAGTGCTACATTCTGTCTTTCGCAATCATTATGTTAAATACGATGTTACATAATTCGGCTATTAAAGATAAGCCAACTACAGAGGGATTTATAAAGATGGTCACCGACTCCTCTATGAATTTTGACAGGTATACGCCTCTTTTAAGTTGAAAAGATAGAGCAGTATAACCAGTAGCATCCCCGATATCTTAACTGTCTGATTTAAGTGATCAGGTGAAATACACAAAGTTTACATTGTACGCTTTCAATTACTTTTAAACCTTCGGAAAGCAAGCTGTTTATTCTATTATTAAGCTTTTTTTTTCAACTCATATGTCTGTCATAGGGCAATGCTGGTGTCTATATATGAAAACATACGAGGAGAACCATTCAAAAAACCAGAGGACGATGGGAACGACTTAATGCACACATTCTTCAATCCCGACCGCGAAGGTTGGCTGTGGAAACAGGGCGGCCGCGTGAAATCCTGGAAACGAAGGTCTGTGAGACAACAGTGTGATATGCTCGCAACAACTGCGGTGTGTGAAAAAGAGAGGGCAATTGTTTATTAGGGTTCTTTAAAGACAGGTTGATCTCAATTACAAGTCTCTGCACATTCTCGAAACGATGCCTGGAAAAAATGTTGCAGACAGTACGCTACGTTTCACTGACATCATTTATATATGCCCGTAGAACACACATAGTCTGTGCGCGTGTGTGTGCTCCCTACACGAGGCAAGAAAAAAAGGATCAATGCGATTTTCGGGTGATATTATATGCTTTTATCCACTCATCTCAGCCCCTATTCTAATTATTCCTGCTCTTGGATTCAGATGGTTCATATTGTCAGACAAATGTTTGTACTATTTCGAGTTCACAACGGACAAGGAACCAAGGGGCATTATTCCACTTGAGAACGTTTCTGTGCGCGATGCAACGGACAACAATCGGTCGAGTCGAGCACACTGTTTTGAGTTATTCGCAACAGCCGGAAACTGTATCAAAGCATGCAAAACCGATTCCGACGGAAAGGTCGTAGAGGGTAAGTTGGGCCAAAAACTGATCACTAGGTTTTTGAATATCCTGCCTACTAGGACAAATAGACGACCTGCTACTACTATATCTAAACTTGATTTGCAAGTATAATGGTTTTTATATTTCGTCTTTAACTGCACCTGTAAGGTTATTTGCATTCTAAAATCGTTAAGTATTGACTACTATAGTAAATTGAATAAGTATCATGGTGTACAATTGTTGACTGTATACAGGAAAGCACACAGTTTACAGAATGTCGGCATCTACAGCCGAAGAAAAAGACGAGTGGATGCGATGCATCGAAAGGTAACTACTTACGACGTTTAACCGTCGTAAAGTATTATATGTAGTTTCGATCCCGTGAACTTAAAATGGTAGTTTGCTTAACCTGAAAAAAGATCGGCTTTCAGCGATATATTCTAATGACTCTTAAAGCTTTAACTATCTTTCTAAAAATTGATATTTACTTATAGCTATTGATTAGTTTCGGAGCGCTTACTGAACGAAACAGTAATCTCCACATCAGCATGAAGTGTTTAGGTGAACATAGCGGATACCCAAATCGTTTAATGCTGCCTTTACGCCTAAAATGTTCAAACGATTCGAGTATGACTAATATTTGAGTAGTCTTTCAACAAAGTAATAATCATGGTTAAATTGTTGCAGATCAACTACGCAACACCCGTTCTACAATATGTTGAATGCGCGCAAAAAGAAATTACAAGACACCCACGGTCACCACAAACAGCCACAGCAGTCACTACAACAGCAGTCACAGCAGCAGAACATTCAGCACTCACAGCAAACTTAATGAGCTCTTGATACTGGACAAAACTGAGTGCAAAGCAGATATATCAAAGGAAATGAAGCAATGCATGAAAACGATCGCCTATTTCCGAACAACTGGTCAAGCTACTTATCCTGTTGTTTTATGATTGTGTTGGGGCGTCCCTAAACAACACAAAATGAAGCCTCCTGTATTTTTCAATGTAGCTTCATAATGCCTGAGAAGTGTAATGTAATTTTTAGGAAGTTTTGTGACAGTGATGTTTCGTTGACTTCTCTTACAAGGAAAGATGAATCTATTGCGCAGCCTGACGCAATGTTTCTGTCGTCTAGTCGATGCATATTTAAGCCGCTGTTGTGAGCGCCAAGTGGAATTTCGAATTTTTCGGCACAACGATACTTTCAGTAACAATTGCACTACGACTTGTTGTTGTACACACTGACGGTATAGTACCATCGTATCAAAAGTAGGGTTTCATCGAAAGCCGGGTAATTCATTAACATCTTTCGATCAATTTTTTGCAGCTTAGGCCTGGCCCTTCCGTTGGTCTCTAGATTTATATACTGATGTAATTGATTCAAGTACTAATTTAACGGAAAACGTGTAAACAGCCGAAGTTCACAAGTGTTGCGACGCGTGTCCTTGTTTGCAATTTTTTAGTAACATGAGACAGATTATTATATATTCAGAATATTAGATAGCTTATTAATATTTTTGCTCTGTTGTTTACCCATTGCCAAGAGCGGATGTTATAGGAATCTCTTCTTTCAGAAACTACGCCGCCACTTCTTCCTTATGGAACTGGTGAACAATTATTGTTCGATTAAAATGTAGGGCCAAATTGTGCATCCTCGAAAGATGGAAGATACGGACAAATCTTGGATTATACGACTTGGAAGTGTGCTATATGAGTATACGTGTATGTGTTTGGGAACATTTCCACAATTCAGACAGCTGTGGGTGGTTTGTAAAAAGTGCCAACAGTAACCTAGTGTAAAGTAGCATAATATAGAAAAATTGAAT